>NC_090733.1:33404922-33442422 GCF_036898095.1 Palaemon carinicauda
GAATACCAGTAATCGCTTCCAATAGAATAGATCGGATCGTCTGTATTTAAGTGGAGGACAGCTCACAAATTAAGCTTTTAATTATTATCTATTACATTAGAGTATGTGAATGCTCTCAAATTTAAGATTAACTCTTTTTTATTTACTACTGCATTCTGTGAGATCATTAGCGCAATCATAATTTCAAGAACCTTCATTCACAAACTTTTGAGAAACTGAAGACCATAAGGACCAAGATCAAGACATATATACCAAATTTGGAAAAACTTTTTCGTTATATTTTTCAATCATTCCAAAGGAATTGCCTTAATGTCTTTAGAATTTTATCTTCAGTCTCACATTTATTCGATTTCATATTCGTGATCAGATCTTTGAATTGAAAACAATAAAATACATTTCACTATGTTACATATAGCTTCATATACCAGTGCCATTATTTCAATGCATTAGGTTTCAACTAAAGTTGGATATTGAATTTCAGAACAATTGCCCTTATATACACTTATGTGTTGATAATTATTCACTTTTGACACAATCGCGAGTTAGTATACTTCAGTGTCATTATATTAAATATCATCTATATTTTTGACAAAATATATCAAGCTTTACAGATTAAGTTTCAAAGACATTTCGATATCCGGTCAGCTTGCCATTCACTTGTCCATTTATTTCATTGGTATATATTAATGAGGCTTATCATAAACTTACCCTGACATTCAACATTCCTACTTTTAGACTGAAATTTAGCGATAACGACTCCAGCCTCAAAGATCGGCATCACTGTACTCCATTCCTTTATAGAAGTCGAGATGCAGAATACTTTTGACTTTATATTTGACTCCTATCTTATTCCATCTGTCCATTTTGCAATAAACATTTATTATCATACATCACCTTTACGGCCTTTTGATTCATATAGGCACGTCAAGATGAAGCTCAGCGTATTAATGAGTAATGCTGCAAGAATATTAGAATGTCGAATATCCGTAGTGCAAATTGTTCTTATCAACATTACTGGATGTAATAAGTCACCTATCAAACCTCACTCGATCATCCTTACGAATATGCAAGCGTCATTGGCCTGAATATTGGTGCAGTATCCTCTCCCAATATGCCAAGTCGGAGTAATTTACCAGACGTTTGCTAGTTCTCCTCTCTTTGGATATGAAGATAATTAGGTGTTCTGTGAAGGGGCTCATTCGATTGTTGATGGTTACTGCAGCGCTCTCACTTTGCTTTCGGCTCGGATGGTGGACGGTTGTTGCCGTTCCTCATCCTTCCAATTCGGCTCTTGGCTTACTCTTTTTTTGCCGCTAGTAATATCCTTTTAATTTTTCAGGAATCTTTTTTTTTCTGAATCTTAATTTGTGATTGATGGCTTCTAAGGATACCATAGGAGATGCACATATTGATGTATCATCTAGTAATAAAATGAGTGAAACAAATGAGACCCCTTTCATAACTAGAAAGAAAAGGAACCGGAAAAGGCAGCAAAGGCCCGAAACTGAGGTATTTAATGGCAGCTCAAGTGGAAATGAAAATGAAAATGGAGATACCTTAATCACCAAGAAACAACGGGTGAGTACTGGCACATCTAAGGTTGAACATTCTCGATCAAGTTTAGTTAGGAATGAGGTTAGGAAAAACAGTATTGCTGTCTCTGGTGAAAGAAAGCGGCTGTATTTTCCCAGTATGCTGGATATGAACTACCATAAAAAAATGCAGTGGACGGTAAGGCTTTTTAAGAAATATCCAAGTTTTGAAGTCTTGTTTAATGAGGGCAAACATAGGCCATATATAACTGTGAAAGATGATAAGGCAGTTGAGTATCTAACTACCTCTGGCTTTGAAGAAGTTATTTTAGAAAAACCAAAGGATAATGTTAAACATACGAAAATTATTGTGTTCGAATTTCCTGTCTGTTTGGACCCAGATGATTTGCTTGTTGATAGGAGAGTTGTTTGGGCTAAGCCACGTGAAACTAAACAGAAAGGTCAAACTATCGCTAAGCTGCAGGTAATAGCATTAATAATGGGCGAAATTCCAGAAAAAATATTTGTTCCATGCATTGGGTATAGGAGGGTGTCTATCTATAATGGAGGTCCTTTGTTATGTTTCAAGTGTAGTAAATGGGGTCATAAGGAATACAAATGCCAAAATAGTGATAAATGTAGATATTGCAGCAAGAACCATAATTCAAAGGAATGCCTGAAAAAGATAAAGGACAATGTTAAAATTGTTCCAAAATGCTGTAACTGTGGTGGTGAACATAATGCAAACTCGTGCATGTGTAAAAAGAGGCCAGTCATTGAAAACAATAAAACGGTGAACTGGATGCATTATTCTTCAGTAAATGGGCAAGTGAATAACAGTGCTACTCCCGTTGTTAATGTGTGGGAGCGCCGGGAAGATGAAAGGTGCTGTCAGAGTGCAGTTATGATGAAATAAACGAGGGATGACTTTCAAAGGGATAGTATGATTAATGGAGATGGATAATAGTTTACAACACCACGCTCTCCATTTACTCCAATATAATGTAATCCTGCAGTTTGCACCTTCTTGCACAGTAATTAGGTGGTTATTTAAATTCCAGGATTGGCAATAATTAGCAAGATATGTTGAAAAGGGGAGAAGGGGTTATAAAAAGAAAATAGCTCAGTTTCCTCACTAAACGACTTGGAGCTGACATCAACATAGTTGACCAAACAGAATTCGTGATGCCAGCGTACACAAACAGAAGTTCGTGATGCCCGCGTACATTTGATATACTGTATATTGAAAATATACTTAATCAAAAATTGAGTTATTACTCAAAAGTGTCACTATTTGTAAATTGCATATTTTATGGACACTTTTGAGTAATTAATCCATTTTTAATTAAGTATATTTTGAATATACAGTATATCAAATGTGCGCTGGCATCACAAACTTCTCTTTATGTACGCTGGTATCATTAATTCTGTTTGGTCATGTTGACATGTCAGTTCCAAGTCGTTTAGTGAGTGAACCTAGCTATTTTCATTTTATAACCCCTTCCCCCCTCTTCAACATATCTTGCTAATTATTACTTTCCCAGAATTTAAATAACCACCTAATTATTGTGCAAGAAGGTGAGAACTGCAGGATTACATTATATTGGAGTAAATGAAGAGCGTGGTGTTGTGAACTTTTACCCACCCAAGTTTGCAATGTTAAAAGTTTGGCTGTTTATACAGTAGATGGGAATGCTGATGCACAGAATGTTTCTTCTTTCAAGTGGAACGATGAAGGTAATAATTCCGATAGTGTAATTTGTTAACCTAAAATGTCTAAAATGTCTAATATGGATTTAAATCAAAGTGAACAAAGTAATGTCTTGCCAAAGGGAAGAGAGAAAATTATAACACGTCCATTGATAATATGGTTTCCTTGTTAGATATAGTACTGCAATACATGCAACGGGGTAATGATGATATAAAAATGAATGTAGTCTTACTTGCTAGAAAGTTTAGAGAAGAAATTAAGGAAAATGGAGGGGTTTAATCTTAACTGTTTATCTTGGAATGTAAATAGCTTCCAAGAAAGGTCAATTGATATCCATGCTTATGTACTTTCTCATGACCTTGATGTGATGATTTTACAAGAGACTGGTGTAAATGGTATTGGTTTACAACTGACAGGATATCAGAGTTTTGAATTGCAAGCTGATAATGTAAATAATACTAGAGGTCTGATAACATTTGTTAAAAATAGTATTCCTTCTGTTATATCTACTGCTACAATAATTAATGGTACCGAGTGTTTGTGTGTTAAGTTGTATTTGAGGGATAGTGTGCTTTATGTAATTAATATGTATGTACATGCAGATAAATTATATCTTGAGAATTTTTCTATGTGTATTTTCGATGAGTGTTGTTTATTGATGAGAGATTTGAATGCTTGACATCATAATTTGGGAAGCCGAGGTAGTCAAAATAGGAATGGTTTTATGTTAAATAACATCTTGAACAGCTTAAACAATGTACGTGTCCTAGGGAAAGGAGAACCCACACACATACGAGGAGGCAGAATCGATTATGCCTTACTTTTTAATATGCCAGAGTGCACGGCTGATGCTTCAGTCGTTGGTGAAATGATGAGTGATCACTTTGCAGTCAAAACTTCTTTAGGTGTAGAAAAACAGCTCAGTAGTAAAAAACGGAAAAGGTATTGTTTAAAACCAAATAAAAACAAAATTAATTTTTAGAGGAGGTTAGTAAGTGATATAAGGATTATAAAAATGCAAATGGTCATGATAATGATGAAAATAAATTCTATGACTACTTGCTTAATGTGGTTGGCGGTATTTTAGATGTGCTTATGTAGACTTGTACAAATACTGTGAAAAAATCTACATATGCAAATGATAAGGTAGTGCTGGGTTGGAATAAACTGTTAAGAAAAGCTCAAAGCAATTGGAGTGAAAATCCAAATGATAGTAGTAGCAGAGAAACAATGATAGAAATAGCAAATGGGACATCAGAGGTAAGAAAAAAGGGGAGAGAGAAATACTGGGACAATTTTATGGAAGGTATTTCCTTTACAAAAACCCTTGGGGGTGTATGGAACGAGGTTAATGAGGTGCAAAGGAAAAAGAAGAGAGTTGTTGCTCACCCTGACCCAAAGGGTAAAGCGAATGAACTAATGAGGGAATGGGCTGCTGCTGCTAGTGCCAATGGTCTTCCAAACAACGTTCAGGTTTGTCTGCGGAATAGGCGATATAAAAGAAGACAACTTGTGGCATTGCAAGCAGCTGTGAATGATGAGACTTCTTTACCATTTACAAAAGATGAGTAATTGTTTAGCATCAAAAAAGGTAAATCTACTGCACCTGGTGAAGATGGGGTGACATATGACGTGATAAACTGTTTAATCCTGATGGAGGATAGCCCTCTGTTAGATTTGATTAATCTTTCTTATGAAAATGGCAGATTACCTATTAAATGGAAAATTGCCTTTATTTTACCTATTCCCTAAGGGAATGGACAGCATAGGCCTATTTCTCTAACATCCTGCTTATGCGAACTAATGGAAAGACTTGTATTCAATCGGTTACTCTTTGTGATTGGAGACCAATTGTCTTCAAATATGTTTGACTTCATAAAAGGACGAAGTACCTCTGACTGTGTTATCAAGGCCTTAAGTAATCCTAATATAAAGTGTAGGGCATTTGTGGATTCAAAAGGGGCATTTGACAGGGCTAATATTGATGTGATTATAGAAGAACTTGTCAACAAAGGCGTTAAGGGTGCGTTACTAAAGTGGATTGAGAGTTATCTAACTGAAAGGAGAGCCAAGGTATGGTATCCAGGATATGAGTCGGAAGAAATGTTGATGGAATTGGGCACGCCCCAAGTTGGTATACTTAGTCCTACCTTATCTAATGTCTTAATTGATAGAATACCGAGACATAGTTTTCCAAGAGGCACAGAGGTTATTGTTTATGCTGATGATATTTTAATACAATGTGTCAATGAAACAGTATTGCAATGGGCTTTGGAAGAGTTGGGAAATTTATGCATGCATATGGGTTTGGTGATTAATGAAGATAAAAACAAAATACAGTCACGTATGATTAATTTTTGTAATTAATGGAAAGATGTTGGAAAAGGTAAACTGCTACAAGTATCTTGGCATGTACATAAGTTTTAATAAAACCAAAGATGAAATTGTTCACTTAAAAAACGTGTGTCTGGCAAGATTAAGGCCCTTGCAAGTCTTAGCAAATCAAGGCAGTGGTGCAGAAATACCTGTTTTGAGGATGGTGTACATCAGCACAGTTCGATCAGTTATTGACTATGCAGCGCCTGTACTGATAAATTACCCTGAAAGGGACCTGAGATCTTTGGAAGTTTTGCAAAACCGGGCAAGGAGAATAATTTTGGGTTGCTGCAAGAGTACAAGAATAGAACTTATGAGATTAGAGTTAAATTTATCTAGTATTGCAGATCTAAAAAATAAGATAACTGCTATAGTTGCTGTTCGTATGATTAGGAGAGGGGAAAACGCCTTGAAAATGGCTGTTGATAAGTTCTCTAGTAATGAAGGCGCTTTTGTTAAGTTTAATAGTTATCTTAAGAAATTGTACAATGTAATGCTGAAATATGATGTTGTAAAATATTGTGTTAAATTGAAGAAATCAATACCTACTAAGCCGTGGTTACGTTGCAGACTGGAAGTTAATATTTGTACGTTGAGCTATAAGAAAAAGGAGTGTAATACATTTGAGTCAAAGCAGACATTCTTATCCAAAATTAGCGAATTACCAAAATGTAATGCCATTCACATGTACTGCGATGGTTCTGTTAATGGTGTAAGGGTTGGATGTGGAGCTATTGTACGGGAATATTATGAGGAAAATGTATCTGTTGATGAGATTATGTCTAAAAGAATTGAGGACAGAACTTCTACAATTGCTGCTGAATTACACGCAATTCACGAGGGGCTGATATTAATAAAAAATGAGAGGAAGGATGTATTTGTTTTTGTTGATGGTCAGAGTGCTTTGCTCGCCCTCAATAGTAAAAGTCCTGTAGATATTGACTTGGCCAATGGACGTAAAGAACTGGTTTGTGCTATAGAACGAAAGGGAAATTTTGTGAATTTTTTCTGGGTACCTTCACATGTGGGTATAGATTTAAATGAGGTTGCTGATAAACTTGTTAAGGACGCCACCAATAAAGAGGAGGTTGACATAGAGAGTACTGTGAGCCTAAATAGAGTTAAGAAAGGAATGAGGCTTTAGAGATGTGTATGGGAGAAGGAGGAGATTCAAAAAATCATAAACAATGAAAGTGAAAGTATGTTGCACTATTTGTTTGTATCAGAAAATACAAATGTCACATACGCTAAGGCTTTATCTAAAATAGATACATTAGTAATGAGAATACGGTTGGTTGCAGATGTTGTTGGCAGTATATTGATGATGAAAGTGCTTCCTGTGTCACGGTGGATTTTTCTTTTCCTCCTGACATAGATTTTTGTTATTCACCAAAAGTGAACTTGACATTCTACGTGTAAGAGAGAGAGAGAGACGTGATCCTCATCTCTAGTTTTATTCAGTTCAAAATGTTGTACACTATTCCATAACTTGATCTTCCAGACTGAGTCCAAGATCACAGATCTCCCAGACTGATTCATGCTCACAGGTCTCCAAGACTGGTTCCCTGTAATTATTACAGTTATTTAATTTTCTTATTCTTCAATCAATAATGCTTACCTCTAAAAGCTTTGTAATAACAAAGAAAAAAATATAATTACTATGCTTCAGTTTCAAAACAAAATTACAGGATACTTCTATTTGATAATTTTACAATAATATGAAACAATAGTTTTCAATTTCACTAAAGAACAAATCATATATGTGAAAATAGAGGAGGTAACCTTCAAGGTTTAAGAGGCAAAGGAAATCTCACAAGGTTAGGCGAGGTAAATTAGGCTAATATGCCCTTCAACGCAATATAGCATAGGCTAGGCCTCCGCAAACCTCTTTAAAAATACCTTACTCAAGGTTTATAGGCAATTCTAGGCTAGGCTATAGAAGGTTTCTGTGGCCACTGGGTCTAGGTTAGGGAGGGTATAGGAGGACATAGGTTAACTCATATACAGTACCTAACGACATTGAATAATTTTTATAGCCTAAACTATTTTCCAAAGGAAATATAACTATTCAATTGATAATAAAAATATCTGCTGGGCTTTCAGAAACAATTGTATAGCCCAATCTAAGATCATAAACAATGGAATTTTCCATGGGAGAAAGGGAAAGGGGGAGTCCTGAGGTGTCCTACAGGTCGGCTACTTCGTGACGCCCTCTTGGCATTGAAAATAAATTTACATATAAGGAACCATTACATTTCGTACAGCTAATATGGTTTTCAGGAAAACAAGGTCTTAATGTTACTAACATGTTCACATTCCCCTTTTTAAAAAAAAAGAAAAGAATGTATCATACTCAAGTGAATAAATAGGGTGTCTTGTAAAATGATGCAACACGACCACGAGGGTGTATGCAAACTTTACCGGACATTGGCAAGCCACTGCATCCATTCTGATCGCTTTTCCTCTCCATCTATAACATATTATTCCCTATGCTTATAATAATCTTCTAGATAATAACGAAGTTTTACCTTTGAAAAGGGATACGTCAATGTCTTCTCTAATGACCCAAAACAAATATCTTTAATGGACGGGGAAGCATGCCCATTCGGCTTCTCCTACGTGTTTCTCTTATGTCAGTATGGCCAAAACGAGAATAAAAAGAATGACTCAAGACCATGTATTAGATAGAGAGAGAAAAACATAAGAAGGTAATGGCAATAATGTTACATGCATTCGTTGATGAAATAAATTTTCTTTAAATGATTTTTATAATCAATATTACTAACAAAGATAATTTTAAAGATATTAGAGTCGGATGATGAATCAATTTCACAGAAAAAAAATAAAAATACCAAAAGGATAACATTCTCCCATTACAAAGCTTTTCCCTTAGGGAAAAATTGATTCATGTCCACTCTAATATCAGGCCACATTCCATCATGGTCTTGAATAACCCTTTACATGTGTTTGCTACCGTGGAATACAGATCTCGGTTCAACAAAATCAGAAACACTCTCAATAAAGGGAAGAGATTACTCTTGTACAATCAAAACATGGATATCTTGGAGCACTTAATGGGGACACTACCCTAAAGGTGTGCATTCGGAAACTTTCCTAGTAGCTTTGCCCAGCCCTATGTTGCGGTTAGATTGACTCCACTTACACAGGAGATCATGTCACTCTACCTCAACAGAGCTCACCACTTAAGAAGGGAAAAGTTGGCTGCTATTGAGGTGTCCTAATGACTACCTAACTGTCCATAACGCTTGGTTAGAAACGACTCTCACATCACGAGTCTCAAAGGTGTTCGGAAAGGGGCGCACTCCATCCTGATTTGTACAAAACCAGTACCACAAGAGCAGAACTAATTACTATAAAACAAGATCCATGGGACCACTACAACACTCATAATCAGGGCAATTTTTCTATGATCCATTATATATTTTTATCACAATTTTTTTATAGTAGAAAAAAAATCTTTTCATCAACTTTTAATAATTCCAGAGTTTACAACTTACAAAAATATTCTAAAAGTAAAAAAGAAAAATACAAAAAATACAGGTACAGTATCATAAACGTATAGGAACAGGTTTGGTTTACAATCATACTGAGAGTATATAGTAGGCTATCCTCTCAGCAAAATTCACTAACAGAGTCTATATCTCTTCTATGAGACGGGAAGGAGGTAAAATATTTCTTGTGCGAACTCCCTCAGTTACTATGTCAGGCACATTTTCTGTGTGCTCTTGCATATTCAATAAGTACTGTTCATCCCCATAGAATGGTTTGAGTTTATCAGCAGCATGCTCAAGTACAGTGTCATTAAAAACATTTTGTATCACATAGGTAGACCCATCGCGAACACTTTCTATCACTTTATATGGCCCAAGCCATTTCACATTTAATTTACGGCTTGTACCTGGTAACTGGGTCTCATTCTTTACTCATACTAGGGAATGTAGTTCCACCTTTTTGTTCACTCTTTTTCGATTGGCAATATTGACGAATGTTCTTGCCATTTCAGCATGTGTCTTGAATTATTTCATGGGATCGAGCGAGATCAGAGTCCGTCACCTCATCATCCATTGAAGACACTTCACTGAGAATTTGCCTAAAGGGCCTACGGCTGAAAAATACATAGTGAGGCTGTTCACCAGTGGTGGCATGTATTGCACAATTACTGGTTCTCTGTGTCTCTCCTAAATATTTTGGCCATTGATATGGATGACCCTGACACATGACATTCAACAAAGTTTTCATGGTCCTGTGCATCCTTTCAAAGATACTGTTACCTTCAGGGTGGTATGGTGTGATGAAACCAGTATTTATGTTGTTCACTCTACAAAGATCTCTAAACTGTTGTGAGGTAAATTCAGCACCATTGTCAAGAATTACACACCTTGGAACTCCAAAGTCGTTTAAATACTTTTCAAAGTTTTTACTGACAACATCTGTAGTCTTGTTCCTCAGTGGGTGAAACTTCACATAGCGTGAATAGTGATCAATGATGGTAAGAACATACCTGTATCCATTTGCACCAGACACCATGTCTGTCAAATCAATACTGATACGCTCCAAGGGTTTATGTACTGGAAGTAGTTCATGGAACTTTTGCTGTAAGGACGGACTGTCTTTATGAGCTTGACATGTAATACATTCTTTAACATATTTAACTACATCAGATCTAAGTGAGGGCCAATAGAAGTACGTCTCCAAAGCGTCAATAGTTTTTCTCCTATCTAAATGACTTGCAACAGACTCATGACCAAATTTTAAGGCTGCTTTCCTAAGCTCTTGAGGCACCACAAGTCTTAACTGAATACTATTATCTTGCTTATCAGAACTCAGGTACAACAAACCCTCATACAGTATAAACTGATGAATTAAAGCTCTGGGAAACCTCTTCCTGGGTAATTTTCCTCCTTCTAAGTAAGCAATCAAGTCACCCCATCTGGCTTCACTTACCTGTTTATCTCTAAATTCTTCCTTACCTAAACCAAGATAATTATCTTGATTATTGTGGAAAATTGCTCTAACTGGCCTGCTTAACTGATCAGCAACTTCATTGAGCTTTCCTGGCCTATATACAACCTTAAAGCGATAATCTTGCATTTCAATAATCCATCTATTCATCCTAGGACACTTTGTCTTTCTCTTGAAGACTGACACAAGAGGCTGATGATCTGTCTGAACCGTAAACATGGTACCCCAAAGAAAATGATGAAACCGCCTACAGGCCAAGACTATGGCCAAAGCTTCCCTATCAGTAGTTGAATACCTCTGTTCGACAGGTTTCAATTTCTTTGAAAAGTATCCAACAGGTTTCAAAAGACCATCACTCTCCTGCATCAGTACTGCACCTACATGGTCTAGACTAGCATCTGTAAACAACTGGAAAGGCTTTGTCATATCTGCTTTTACCAGTACTGGGTCTGTCATTAAAAGTTGTTTTAGCTGCTCAAAACTAGACTGACACTCTGGTGTCCAAATAAATGGTTCTTTCATTCTTAAGAGATTGGTCAAGGGGACAGCAATTTTAGCAAAATTGTGTAGGTGCTTCCTATAAAGCCCACGCATACCTAAAAATCTTCTAGTTTCTTTTACATTAGTGGGAGCTCTCATATCTCTGATTGCACTTACGTTGTCCGGACAAGGTTTGCATCCATCCCTAGATATGATATGGCCCAGAAATTTTACCTCTTCTTGAGCGAACTGACATTTCTTAATATTTAGCTTCACTCCCTTTTCACCTAACAGTTTGAACAACTCTCCCAATCTCCCAATTAATTCTTCCAAACTAGGGGCCCAGACGACTATATCGACTAAATAATTCTTGACCCAGCCTTTCTTTATTAAGGGAGCTAAGATATTTCCTATTACTCTTGAAAATATGGCTGGACTACAACTCAACCCAAAGGGGAGTCTCTTGAATCTATACAGGGAGACTCCATCAATAAAAGTTGTCAAATCTCTACTATCTTCCTCCAATTCTACCTGGTAGTAAGCTTCTTTCATGTCCAACGAGGCATAAAACTGATTCCCGGAAGCTGACTCAACTAACTCTTCTAATCTAGGTAGAGGATGAATATCAGTTTGGAGGTGTGTTAACTTTCCTATAATCCAGACACATTCTTTGCGAGTTATCAGGCTTCCTAACTAAAACTATAGGACTTAACCATGCAGCTGTGGATGGCTCAATTATATCTTTGGCCTCCATATCCTCTAACATATCGGCAATAAGTTGCTTAGCTTTCTCAAGATATCTATACATAGGGGTCCTAACTGGCTGTGGATCACTAACATTAATATGCCCTTGAACTCCGGAAATTTTCCTAATTCATTATTTTCTAATATAAAAATTTGATGATTTTCCATTACCACGTTCTTCAACTGGGCCTGTTGTTCATCATCTAGATGGGACCAATCGTGTTGTGCAATTAAATTTTTTAATTTCTCCTCTCTAGTCCATCCTTGTCCTGGTGCAACACGCATGCTTTCAGGGATAAGCTCATTCTTAATCTCAATCTTTCTACATATGGGAGATTCTGAACTGATGT
Organism: Palaemon carinicauda; assembly: GCF_036898095.1. Taxonomy (NCBI): domain Eukaryota; kingdom Metazoa; phylum Arthropoda; class Malacostraca; order Decapoda; family Palaemonidae; genus Palaemon; species Palaemon carinicauda. Next base: position 33,417,099 of record NC_090733.1, read on the forward strand.
CCCTTTCATCAATCTTTTTATAAGTACCTATCAACATTCCTATCTTTAACTTAACTATACCCTTTGTACTATTTATTAGAAGTTTAAAGACTTCCTTATTGTTATTAACTTTAAGGCACAAAGCATTCATAGCACCACTATGTTTCATTCCTGGTTCCAATAGAAGTACTGTATCCGCATCTTCATTAACGTTAACTGCATACATTCCTGCTGAGGAAGGAGGTAGAATAATCTTTTTCTTTAACCTAATCTCATCTACATTGAGATTTGAGGATTCAACTATCCTGAGATTCCTAATTCTCTTTGTGGAAGGTCTCATTTTAAGAAGCCGCACACGGTACGTAATATTATCCCAAACCAAGATACCTTTCTTATGATCCCATGTTAAACAAGCAATCCCAAGTAAATCTGCACCCAAAAGGACTTCTGTATCTAAAAGTGGGTCTGGCACAATATAAAATAAATGAGTAACAACTCTAGGGCCAACATTAACACCCAAATAAACCGATCCTAATACCGGTACAACTGTGTCTGTGACTCTCATTAACTGTGGTAAATTTCTCATCTTAGCAGGCTTCAAACCTAAACTGTCCACAAAGGATTTCTTGACTATACTGGCACAACTACCTGTATCAACTAAAGCTCCTATCATGCAATCATTAACCATCAAACTTATACTTGGAGATCTGGCGTGACCTAGTCATAGTGAACTCTCTCCACCTAATTGTCCTGGACATCCTACATGACCTTTCCTAACATTTGATTGATGACAATCAAAGCATACTCCCTTGAGTGGATTATAAGGACAATCAGACAGATTATGAGTGGCTACTTTGCAAAAAGCACAGTACTTTTTATTATTATTTTGTCTCGTCATGGATACTTTCTCAATTTTCTTATTTAACTCATCCAATTTTCTAGTTAATTTCTCTATTTCACTACATGGAGTTCCTACCGGAGGGGTATTTGTTGCTGGAATTGGTGACTGGGAACTTCCAGCACCCGAAATGGGCAAGACTCTGTTGTTATTACTAATAATTATGCCCTGAGCCCTATAATATTCTTCTTCTGCATATGCCATGAAATTCTTTAAAGGTATATGGTCTGCCAAGAAATCAACTAATTTAACTTGAACTCGTGAATTTAAGCCTCTATATATCTTTGTCTTAAGGAACTTCTCTGATGTTGGAATTGGATCATTGGGGAACTTCAATGTTAAAGCTGAAATTTTACGCTGCAATTTATTAACAAAAGAACTAGGAGGTTCATCAAAGTAATAAGTCATGGCAGTTATCTCTTGTCATGCCTGTAAAAGAGTTGCTGCACCTATAAACTGTTGTTTCATGAGCCTTTTAATCTCACTCCAAGACAGATTATTACCATTCTTTTGTATCTCAGCGGCCAAGAAAGTAGCTATATCCTGTTCAGCCCTAGCCATGGCAACTTCTATCCTCTTATCATCTGAGCCCGTGCATGACTCTACTTGCCTAAAGAAAGTATTCAACCTATTGTCGGGAACTACACCCTTAAGCTCTGCAAGCTTGAGGAGAGATACATCTTTTGGCCTTAAACTAGGTATATCATGAGAAAATGCTACTGGAGTAGTATTTGAATAAAGGAATGGATTGGCATTACTGAAAGATCCAATAAAAGGATTGGATGTGACACACTGATTACCTTGCTGTATAATGAAAGGGTTTGTCTGATTAACAGAAAGTTGAGGAGGCATGTAGGCTGGTGGTGAATTAGGGATGGGGGATGGTGTAGGTGGTGTTGGAATTGTAGGGTTGTGTGTTGTTGGCCATGCCCTTATAGGTGTTAGGGGTACTGTACTCATGAGTGCAGATGCGCTTTGTGTGTTCGTACATGGAGGGATTGGGGAACTGTATGGTAGTGTTCCTAATATTGTATTGATGTGTGTATCTGGGCAAGAGTTGTATGGATTATGTGGAGTATGTGGCAAGGACACTACTGGGGGTTGAGTGTCATTGAGGATTTGTATAAGGTGCTGCATTGTCCCCTGAATATTAGACATCTCCCTGTCCATTTTTTTAACCTGCTGTGTTAAATCCCCTACCTGTGTCAAAACTCCCTGATAGGACTGTGTAAGATTCAGTGTTCCTCTTGCAGTTTGTCTAACTTCGCTTTCTAACTCTATTAGTTCTGTGTACGAGTCATCCATGGCACTGACCATTTTAATACAATAATTTAACAAAAAACATTTAAACAGAAAAATCCCCAAATATGTAAATATTATCAGACATTAAGAATTACATGCAAAGTATAAGTTATACATACCTTATACATAGGATGTTACAGTTCAAAAAAAAAAAAATTTTCCATGAAAATATACAAAAACATTAGTGTGACCTGCAATACTTAGGCCTCATGAGTAAGTGGAATCAATAGCATAACTGCATAAGGCTATTAATCCCACCGCTGCCACCATATGTCCCGGTGGATTTTTCTTTTCCTCCTGATATAAATTTTTGTTATTCACCAAAAGTGAACTTGACATTCGACGTGTAAGAGAGAGAGAGAGAGACGTGATCCTTATCTCTAGTTTTATTCAGTTCAAAATGTTGTACACTATTCCATAATTTGATCTTCAAGACTGAGTCCAAGATCACAGATCTCCCAGACTGATTCATGCTCACAGGTCTCCAAGACTGGTTCCCTGTAATTATTACAGTTATTTAATTTTCTTATTCTTCAAACAATAATGCCTACCTCTAAAAGCTTTGTAATAACAAAGAAAAAAATATAATTACTATGCTCCAGTTTCAAAACAAAATTACAGGATACTTCTATTTGATAATTTTACAATAATATGAAACAATAGTTTTCAATTTCCCTAAAGAACAAATCATATATGTGAAAATAGAGGAGGTAACCTTCAAGGTTTAAGAGGCAAAGGAAATCTCACAAGGTTAGGCGAGGTAAATTAGGCTAATATGCCCTTCAACGCAATATAGCATAGGCTAGGCCTCCACAAACCTCTTTAAAAATACCCTACTCAAGGGTTTTAGGCAATTCTAGGCTAGGCTATAGAAGGTTTCTGTGGCCACTGTGTCTAGGTTAGGGAGGGTATAGGAGGACATAGGTTAACTCATATACAGTACCTAACGACATTGAATAATTTTTATAGCCTAAACTATTTTCCAAAGGAAATATAACTATTCAATTGATAATAAAAATATCTGCTGGGCTTTCAGAAACAATTGTATAGCCCAATCTAAGATCATAAACAATGGAATTTTCCATGGGAGGGAGGGAAAAGGGGAGTCCCGAGGTGTCCTACAGGTCGGCTACTTCGTGACGCCCTCTTGGCATTGAAAATAAATTTACATATAAGGAACCATTACTTTTCGTACAGCTAATATGGTTTTCAGGAAAACAAGGTCTTAATGTTACTAACATGTTCACATTCCCCTTTTTTTAAAAAAGAAAAGAATGTATCATACACAAGTGAATAAATAGGGTGTCTTGTAAAATGATGCAACACGACCACGTGGGTGTATGCAAACTTTACCGGACATTGGCAAGCCACTGCATCCATTCTGATCGCTTTTCCTCTCTATCTATAACATATTATTCCCTATCCTTATAATAATCTTCTAGATTATAACGAAGTCTTACCTTTGAAAAGGGATACGTCAATGTCTTCTCTAATGACCCAAAACAAATATCTTTAATGGACGGGGAAGCATGCCCATTCGGCTTCTCCTACGTGTTTCTCTTATGCCAGTATGGCCAAAACGAGAATAAAAAGAACGACTCAAGACCACGTATTAGATAGAGAGAGAAAAACATAAGAAGGTAATGGCAATAATGTTACATGCATTCGTTGATGAAATAAATTTTCTTTAAATGATTTTTATAATCAATATTACTAACAGAGATAATTTTAAAGATATTAGAGTCGGATGATGAATCAATTTCACAGAAAAAAATAAAAATACCAAAAGGATAACATTCTCCCATTACAAAGCTTTTCCCTTAGGGAAAAATTGATTCATGTCCACTCTAATATCAGGCCACATTCCATCATGGTCTTGAATAACCCTTTACATGTGTTTGCTACCGTGGAATACAGATCTCGGTTCAACAAAATCAGAAACACTCTCAATAAAGGGAAGAGATTACTCTTGTACAATCAAAACATGGATATCTTGGAGCACTTAATGGGGACACTACCCTAAAGGTGTGCATTCGGATAACTTTCCTAGTAGCTTTGCCTAGCCCTATGTTGCGGTTAGATTGACTCCACTTACACAGGAGATCATGTCACTCTACCTCAACAGAGCTCACCACTTGAGAAGGGAAACGTTGGCTGCTATTGAGGTGCCCTAATGACTACCTAACTGTCCATACCGCTTGGTTAGAAACGACTCTCACATCACGAGTCTCAAAGGAGTTCGGAAAGGGGCGCACTCCATCCTGATTTGTACAAAACCAGTACCACAAGAGCAGAACTAATTACTATAAAACAAGATCCATGGGACCACTACAACACTCATAATCAGGGCAATTTTTTTATGATCCATTATATATTTTTATCACATTTTTTTTATAGTAGAAAAAAAATATATTCATCAACTTTTAATAATTCCAGAGTTTACAACTTACAAAAATATTCTAAAAGTAAAAAAGAAAAATACAAAAAATACAGGTACAGTATCATGAACGTATAGGAACAGGTTTGCTTTACAATCATACTGAGAGTATATAGTAGGCTATCCTCTCAGCAAAATTCACTAACAGAGTCTATATCTCTTCTATGAGACGGGAAGGAGGTACAATATTTCTTGCGCCTCTTGTGCGAACTCCCTCAGTTACTATGTCAGGCACATTTTCTGTGTGCTCTTGCATATTCAATAAGTACTGTTCATCCCCATAGAATGGTTTGAGTTTATCAGCAGCACGCTCAAGTACAGTGTCATTGAAAACATTTTGTATCACATAGGTAGACCCATCGCAAACACTTTCTATCACTTTATATGGTCCAAGCCATTTCACATTTAATTTACGGCTTGTACCTGGTAACTGGGTCTCATTCTTTACTCATTCTAGGGAATGTAGTTCCACCTTTTTGTTCACTCTTTTTCGATTGGCAATATTGACAAATGTTCTTGCCATTTCAGCGTGTGTCTTTTGAATTATTTAATGGGATCGAGCGAGATCAGAGTCCGTCACCTCATCATCCATTGAAGACACTTCACTGAGAATTTGCCTAAAGGGCCTATGGCTAAAAAATACATAGTGAGGCTGTTCACCAGTGGTGGCATGTATTGCACAATTAAGGGTTCTCTGTGTCTCTCCAAAATATTTTGGCCATTGATATGGATGACCCTGACACATGATATTCAACAAAGTTTTCATGGTCCTGTGCACCCTTTCAGAGATACTGTTACCTTCAGGGTGGTATGGTGTGATGAAACCAGTATTTATGTTGTTCACTCTACAAAGATCTCTAAACTGTTGTGAGGTAAATTCAGCACCATTGTCAAGAATTACACACCTTGGAACCCCAAAGTCGTTTAAATACTTTTCAAAGTCTTTACTGACAACATCTGTCGTCGTGTTCCTCAGTGGGTAAAACTTCACATAGCGTGAATAGTGATCAATGAGGGTAAGAACATACCTGTATCCATTTGCACCAGACACCATGTTTGTCAAATCAATACTGATACGCTCCAAGGGTTTATGTACTGGAGGTAGTTCATGGAACTTTTGCTGTAAGGACGGACTGTCTTTATGAGCTTGACATGTAATACATTCTTTAACATATTTAACTACATCAGATCTAAGTGAGGGCCAATAGAAGTACGTCTCCAAAGCGTCAATAGTTTTTCTCCTACCTAAATGACTTGCAACAGACTCATGACCAAATTTTAAGGCTGCTTTCCTAAGCTCTTGAGGCACCACAAGTCTTAACTGAATACTATTATCTTGCTTATCAGAACTCAGGTACAACAAACCCTCATACAGTATAAATTGATGAATTAAAGCTCTGGGAAACCTCTTCCTAGGTGATTTTCCTCCTTCTAAGTAAGCAATCAAGTCACCCCATCTGGCTTCACTTACCTGTTTATCTCTAAATTCTCCCATACCTAAACCAAGATAATTATCTTGATTATTGTGGAAAATTGCTCTAACTGGCCTGCTTAACTGATCAGCAACTTCATTGAGCTTTCCTGGCCTATATACAACCTTAAAGCGATAATCTTACATTTCAATAATACATCTATTCATCCTAGGAGACTTTGTCTTTCTCTTGAAGACTGACACAAGAGGCTGATGATCTGTCTGAACCGTAAACATGGTACACCAAAGAAAATGATGAAACCGATAATTATCTTGATTATTGTGGAAAATTGCTCTAACTGGCCTGCTTAACTGATCAGCAACTTCATTGAGCTTTCCTGGCCTATATACAACCTTAAAGCGATAATCTTACATTTCAATAATACATCTATTCATCCTAGGAGACTTTGTCTTTCTCTTGAAGACTGACACAAGAGGCTGATGATCTGTCTGAACCGTAAACATGGTACACCAAAGAAAATGATGAAACCGCCTACAGGCCAAGACTATGGCCAAAGCTTCCCTATCAGTAGTTGAATACCTCTGTTCGACAGGTTTCAATTTCTTTGAAAAGTATCCAACAGGTTTCAAAAGACCATCACTCTCCTGCATCAGTACTGCACCTACATGGTCTAGACTAGCATCTGTGAACAACTGAAAAGGCTTTGTCATATCTGCTTTTACCAGTACTGAAGCTGTCATCAAAAGTTGTTTTAGCTGCTCAAAACTAGACTGACACTCTGGTGTCCAACTAAATTGTTCTTTCATTCTTAAGAGATTGGTCAAGGGGACAGCAATTTTAGCAAAATTGTGTAGGTGCTTCCTATGAAACCCACACATACCTAAAAATCTTCTAGTTTCTTTTACATTAGTGGGAGCTCTCATATCTCTGATTGCACTGACGTTTGTCCGGACAAGGTTTGCATCCATCCCTAGATATGATATGGCCCAGAAATTTTACCTCTTCTTGAGCGAACTGACATTTCTTAATATTTAGCTTCACTCCCTTTTCACCTAACAGTTTGAACAACTCTCCCAATCTCCCAATTAATTCTTCCAAACTAGGGGCCCAGACGACTCTATCGTCTAAATAATTCTTGACCCAGCCTTTCTTTATTAAGGGAGCTAAGATATTTCCTATTACTCTTGAAAATATGGCTGGACTACAACAAAGGGGAGTCTCTTGAATCTATACAGGGAGACTCCATCAATAAAAGTTGTCAAATCTCTACTATCTTCCTCCAATTCTACCTGGTAGTAAGCTTCTTTCATGTCCAACGAGGCATAAAACTGATTCCCGGAAGCTGACTCAACTAACTCTTCTAATCTAGGTAGAGGATGAATATCAGTTTGTAGGTGTGTGTTAACTTTCCTATAATCCAGACACATTCTTTGCGAGTTATCAGGCTTCCTAACTAAAACTATAGGACTTAACCATGCAGCTGTGGATGGCTCAATTATATCTTTGGCCTCCATATCCTCTAACATATCGGCAATAAGTTGCTTAGCTTTCTCAGGATATCTATACATAGGGGTCCTAACTAGCTGTGGATCACTAACATTAATATGCCCTTGAATCCCCGGAAATTTTCCTAATTCATTATTTTCTAATATAAAAATTTGATGATTTTCCATTACCATGTTCTCTAACTGGGCCTGTTGTTCATCATCTAGATTGGACCAATCGTGTTGTGCAATTAAATTTTCTAATTTCTCCTCTCTAGTCCATCCTTGTCCTGGTGCAACACGCATGCTTTCAGGGATAAGCTCATTCTTAATCTCAATCTTTCTACATATGGGAGATTCTGAACTGATGTCCCTTTCATCAATCTTTTTATAAGTACCTATCAACATTCCTATCTTTAACTTAACTATACCATTTGTACTATTTATTAGAGGTATAAAGACTTCCTTATTGTTATTAACTTTAAGGCACAAAGCATTCATAGCACCACTATGTTTCATTCCTGGTTCCAATAGAAGTACTGTATCCGCATCTTCATTTATGTTAACTGCATACATTCCTGCTGAGGAAGGAGGTAGAATAATCTTTTTCTTTAACCTAATCTCATCTACATTGGGATTTGAGGATTCAACTATCCTGAGATTCCTAATTCTCTTTGTGGAAGGTCTCATTTTAAGAAGCCGCACACGGTACGTAATATTATCCCAAACCAGGATACCTTTCTTATGATCCCATGTTAAACAAGCAATCCCAAGTAAATCTGCACCCAAAAGGACTTCTGTATCTAAAAGTGGGTCTGGCACAATATAAAATAAATGAGTAACAACTCTAGGGCCAACATTAACACCCAAATAAACCGATCCTAATACCGATACAACTGTGTCTGTAACTCCCGTTAACTGTGGTAAATTTCTCATCTTTGCAGGCTTCAAACCTAAACTGTCCACAAAGAATTTCTTGACTATACTGGCTCAACTACCTGTATCAACTAAAGCTCCTATCATGCAATCATTAACCATCAAACTTATACTTGGAGATCTGGCGTGACCTAGTCATAGTGAACTCTCTCCACCTAATTGTCCTGGACATCCTACATGACCTTTCCTAACATTTGATTGATGACAATCAAAGCATACTCCCTTGAGTGGATTATAAGGACAATCAGACAGATTATGAGTGGCTACTTTGCAAAAAGCACAGTACTTTTTATTATTATTTTGTCTCGTCATGGATACTTTCTCAATTTTCTTATTTAACTCATCCAATTTTCTAGTTAATTTCTCTATTTCATTACATGGAGTTCCTACCGGAGGGGTATTTGTTGCTGGAATTGGTGACTGGGAACTTCCAGCACCCGAAATGGGCAAGACTCTGTTGTTATTACTAATAATTATGCCCTGAGCCCTATAATATTCTTCTTCTGCATATGCCATGAAATTCTTTAAAGGTATATGGTCTGCCAAGAAATCAACTAATTTAACTTGAACTCGTGAATTTAAGCCTCTATATATCTTTGTCTTAAGGAACTTCTCTGATGTTGGAATTGGATCATTGGGGAACTTCAATGTTAAAGCTGAAATTTTACACTGCAATTTATTAACAAAAGAACTAGGAGGTTCATCAAAGTAATAAGTCATGGCAGTTATCTCTTGTCATGCCTGTAAAAGAGTTGCTGCACCTATAAACTGTTGTTTCATGAGCCTTTTAATCTCACTCCAAGACAGATTATTACCATTCTTTTGTATCTCAGCGGCCAAGAAAGTAGCTATATCCTGTTCAGCCCTAGCCATGGCAACTTCTATCCTCTTATCATCTGAGCCCGTGCATGACTCTACTTGCCTAAAGAAAGTATTCAACCTATTGTCGGGAACTACACCCTTAAGCTCTGCAAGCTTGAGGAGAGATACATCTTTTGGCCTTAAACTAGGTATATCATGAGAAACTGCTACTGGAGTAGTATTTGAATAAAGGAATGGATTAGCATTACTGAAAGATCCAATAAAAGGATTGGATGTGACACACTGATTACCTTGCTGTATAATGGAAGGGTTTGTCTGATTAACAGAAAGTTGAGGAGGCAGGTAGGCTGGTGGTGGATTAGGGATGGGGGATGGTGTAGGTGGTGTTGGAATTGTAGGGTTGTGTGTTGTTGGCCATGCCCTTATAGGTGTTAGGGGTACTGTACTCATGAGTGCAGATGCGCTTTGTGGTGTGCTTTGTGTGTTCGTACATGGAGGGATTGGGGAACTGTATGGTAGTGTTCCTAATATTGTATTGATGTGTGTATCTGAGCAAAGGTTGTATGGATTATGTGGAGTATGTGGCAAAGACACTACTGGGTGTTGAGTGTCATTAAGGATTTGTATAAGGTGCTGCATTGTCCCTTGTATATTAGACATCTCCCTGTCCATTTTTTGAACCTGCTGTGTTAAATCCCCTACCTGTGTCAAAACTCCCTGATAGGACTGTGTAAGATTCTGTGTTTCCCTTGCAGTTTGTCTAACTTCGCTTTCTAACTCTATTAGTTCTCTGTACGAGTCATCCATGGCACTGACCATTTTAATACAATAATTTAACAAAAAACATTTAAACAGAAAAATCCCCAAATATGTAAATATTATCAGACATTAAGAATTACATGCAAAGTATAAGTTATACATACCTTATACATAGGATGTTACAGTTCAAAAAAAAAAAAATATTTCCATGAAAATATACAAAAACATTAGTGTGACCTGCAATACTTAGGCCAAATGGGTAAGTGGAATTAATAGCATAACTGCATAAGGCTATTAATCCCACCGTTGCCACCATATGTTCCGGTGGATTTTTCTTTTCCTCCTGATATAAATTTCTGTTATTCACCAAGAGTAAACTTGACATTCGACGTGTAAGAGAGAAAGAGACGTGATCCTTATCTCTAGTTTTATTCAGTTCAAAATGTTGTACACTATTCCATAATTTGATCTTCCAGACTGAGTCAAAGATCACAGATCTCCCAGACTGATTCATGCTCACAGGTCTCCAAGACTGGTTCCCTGTAATTATTACAGTTATTTAATTTCTTATTCTTCAAACAATAATGCCTACCTCTAAAAGCTTTGTAATAACAAAGAAAAAAATATAATTACTAAGCTCCAGTTTCAAAACAAAATTACAGGATACTTCTATTTGATAATTTTACAATAATATGAAACAATAGTTTTCAATTTCCCTAAAGAACAAATCATATATGTGAAAATAGAGGAGGTAACCTTCAAGGTTTAAGAGGCAAAGGAAATCTCACAAGGTTAGGCGAGGTAAATTAGGCTAATATGCCCTTCAACGCAATATAGCATAGGCTAGGCCTCCGCAAACCTCTTTAAAAATACCCTACTCAAGGTTTATAGGCAATTCTAGGCTAGGCTATAGAAGGTTTCTGTGGCCACTGTGTCTAGGTTAGGGAGGGTATAGGAGGACATAGGTTAACTCATATACAGTACCTAACGACATTGAATAATTTCTATATCCTAAACTATTTTCCAAAGGAAATATAACTATTCAATTGACAATAAAAATATCTGCTGGGCTTTCAGAAACAATTGTATAGCCCAATCTAAGATCATAAACAATGGAATTTTCCATGGGAGGGAGGGAAAAGGGGAGTCCCGAGGTGTCCTACAGGTCGGCTACTTCGTGACGCCCTCTTGGCATTGAAAATAAATTTACATATAAGGAACCATTATTTTTCGTACAGCTAATATGGTTTTCAGGAAAACAAGGTCTTAATGTTACTAACATGTTCACATTCCCCTTTTTTTAAAAAAGAAAAGAATGTATCATACACAAGTGAATAAATAGGGTGTCTTGTAAAATGATGCAACACGACCACGTGGATGTATGCAAACTTTACCGGACATTGGCAAGCCACTGCATCCATTCTGATCGCTTTTCCTCTCTATCTATAACATATTATTCCCTATCCTTATAATAATCTTCTAGATAATAACGAAGTCTTACCTTTGAAAAGGGATACGTCAATGTCTTCTCTAATGACCCAAAACAAATATCTTTAATGGACGGGGAAGCATGCCCATTCGGCTTCTCCTACGTGTTTCTCTTATGCCAGTATGGCCAAAACGAGAATAAAAAGAACGACTCAAGACCACGTATTAGATAGAGAGAGAAAAACATAAGAAGGTAATGGCAATAATGTTACATGCATTTGTTGATGAAATAAATTTTCTTTAAATGATTTTTATAATCAATATTACTAACAGATAATTTTAAAGATATTAGAGTCGGATGATGAATCAATTTCACAGAAAAAAAAATAAAAATACCAAAAGGATAACATTCTCCCATTACACCTGTAGGTTATGTGGTGAATCACGTAATCATACACTATATCATTATATATTGGAATATAGTAACTTACCAGAATTCAGAAATGTCAGGTTTAATAATATAAGAGATTAGGTATGTTATATTTTAAATAATGATGTTTGTACCAAAATTGTCAAAAAGTTTCCTAACTTTTACTAGAACAAATAACGTAGGCATTGTTTGATTTGTTTGTATAATACTGTTTGATGGTATTATGCATGTATATTTCACTATATTCGTTGGCGAGTTTATTAGCATGCTAATGCACCCCTTTTGATGTTATTTTTACATCAATAATTTCTTTGAATTTAAATTTGAATTTGAACTGTAGCGCTCTGCTCCTACTACTACTATTAATACAAGAACTCACTTGAAAATAATGCTGCGGGCCAACATGAAAATTCAAACAATAATTACAACCGGATGATAAACGAAAAATAACGACAATAACAGGTGTAATTAACAAAATAACTATGATAATATATATAAGTAGTAAAATTTTTTATATGCTTTAAGAATTCCAGAAAAGTAATGTCCCATGTAACATTACAGCTTTCAGAAGATAAAAAATAAACTTTACCTGCTAATCTGAAACGTCAGTGACGCATTGAATGATGTTTTTACTTTTCTCCTGAGAGTATGACTAGGTATTGAGATTCAAACAACAATAACAATACTTCAGTGGATCGTAGGAAGGAAATCACAAAGGTCATTCTTCAAATTGGTAATTTTTTTTTCATTCATTTAACGATTTTAAATATTATGTTCTTGGATATTCTATAAACATATAGCTTTATTCTTATCAATTTTGGATATATATACTGTTTTCCTCAATTTACTTTATTGAATGCAAAATAAAAACATCTTTAACACACACACACACACACACACACACACACACACACACATATATATATATATATATATATATATATATATATATATATATATATATATATATATATATATATATATAGATAGATATACGTATATGAATATGTATATATATATAATTTACATAATGTCAATAGAGAAAAAAATATATATATATATATATATATATATATATATATATATATATATATATATATATATATATATATATATATATATATATATATATATATATATATAAGCAAGTTGGTATATCTCTTGTTTGAAGGTACACAGGCACACTATTATTTGTTCTCACTCTTCCTCTTTTTTTTAAATGGTGTACAAGTTACGTATTAGCATTGGCCCGTGGCTGGCCGCAGTGGCCATGCAATTTTCAACAACTTTTCAAATGGCTTGTTGGGCAAGCTTGATAGGAAGATAATAGATACCTGGAGATATATCAAGAGATTGCCTTTCCCAATCTGTTCCTTTGTCTTCTTCTTTACTCTTGTGTTCATTTTCTAATCGGCCGTTACCGTCCACTCTTCCTTTGAAGTTGCTATTTCGGAGGGTACTTAACCTTGTATGCTATGTCGGCTCCATCATGTTGACTCATTTTGTCCGACCTAGTTTATTTTTAGCTTACGGATAATACAGTATAGGCTGTCTTATTTGTATTCGTGTTAACATTGTTATTGTAATTTTTTTTATAGAGTTTGTTCTCAGATATCATGAGACCTTTTTATTGTTCTTATTTTATTCTCTCTGAAGATATTGATCAATATCCGAGACCAGTTCGTCCGAAACGTTACCATTTCCGTCTAATGTGGACTTCATGGCAATATTCATGACCTTACAGTTGCCTCTAGTCAGTATGATATTCTGTTATACTTATAAATTTTGTTTTCTAAAATTAGGCACTCAGCTGAGCTCCTTGTTCCAAGTTCTAGAAACCGAAAATTTTGAAACAGGATACTTTACTTTCTTTACTTTGATGGCTGCTTTTCCGGTCCTATAAAGCGGGATAACCCCACTCTGTACAGGACCTTCGCTTTCGTTTTGCCTTGTTCGTTCAGAGTATTTATCGTTTCAGATCACGTATTGTTCTTTTACTGTTAAATCGTCGTTGCAAGAATTTTTATATAAGAAATTCTTCAGTTTCCTCTTGGAAGCCTTAATGTCTTCAATCATTCGAATGTCTCGTGGGAACTTATTATATAGTCTCTGGCCGTATATTTACGGGCTCTAGAGCCTAAAGTAGACATATATCTAGGTTCCAACAGTTTGAAGCCATCTCTAACTATTCTCGTGTCAACACGATAGGTTGGCTACGTAATATGTAGCAATTCTCTTAAGTATTTTGGATGACCGGTTCTGATAACATGGTGGGTTATTGTACACGTTTTAAACTAAATTCTCGCTTTAATCGGCAACCAGCGTAAATAGATCAGTATAGAGGTGGTCCTTTCTCTAGGTGGGACACCTTTTATCAGTCTTGCTCCTCTGTTTATTATGTTTTGGAATTTCTTAAGTTGCACTTTTGGTAAATTGTAATAGATAGAGTTGCACTAGTCAAAACTGGTAATAAAACTGCTCATCACAAGTTTCTTTAGAGTATTTTCGTCCAGGTACTTTTTTATAAACGCAATATTTCTTAGATAATACCCAGCAGTTTTTATTACATTATTTATTTGGACATTTAGAGAAATATACCTAGATCTCGAACTTTACTAGATATCGGCACAGAGTCATTATTTATGTGCATTTGAATATCACCTAAGTCTCTCGTGCTGTTTCTCTTACCCATCACCATAAATTCAGTTTTGAACTCACTCAATTTTAGTTGTTTTAATGTCATCCATTCTCTAACACTATCAAGGATTTGGTTTAGAGTTTCAATAGTATCATCTCTATCATTTATGGAAAAGTAAAATTTTGTGTCATCTGCAAATAGTTTGAACTCCACGCCATGCCTTTGTAGTACTGTATTTTCAATAGACCAATAATATAGATGCAGAATATGATTGGGCTAAGTACACTGCCCTAGGGTACCCCTTTGTTTAAGGGTTCATATGATGAATAAGTGTTTCCAATTTCTACACAGTAATTTCTACCAACTAAGTAGTGTTTTAGGTATTCGAAGGCTTGATCTTCAACGTCAATGGACCGTAGATAATTTAGTAGCAGTTCATGCACAACTGTATGAAATTAAGCACTGAGGTCGAGCAGTATTAAGATACCATATTTATTTTCATCCATCATTTCCATCATAATCATTTACAACAGAGCAGAAGGCTGTCTCCGTAGAGTATAGTTTTCTGTAAGCAGATTGATTGTCAGGCAAAGCTTCTATTACTTCAAGTGGCTGACTATTTGTTCAAGAATTATATATTCAAGATCTTTTGAAACAAAAGATAGAATCGAAATAGGTCTATATGAGGTTAATTCCTGGTAGTCCAGTGCGTTTTACAGAACTGGTGTGATTGTAGCCATTTTCTCAGACTTAGGAGACTTACATTCATCAATGCTTGCATTTGCTATTCTTATTATTATTTCAGCTAGGCTAGAAAAGTTTCTCTCTCCAATTACTTCAGATATTGGCATAGGATCGATCGCGCAGTTTGTTTTCTTTGCTCTCTTGATAATTTTGGTGATGTCATCTTGTGTTATGTCGTTAAATCGTATTAATTTTATCTGTGTGCCTGGCGTATAATTAATCTGAAGTTGAGTATTTACAAATGACCTGGTTATATTTTCAATTTAGTTTTTAAAAAATACTAGAAAATTACTTGCTAGTTCCTGGTCACTGTATCCATCAAGTAGCTTCTTTTCTTTTACGTTTCCCATTATACCATTCAGGAGACGATATAACTTATTTGAGTCTTTTGGTGCTTCGACGATCTTTATCTTATACTATTCACTTTTTTTTTTCCTTCTTAGCAGGTAGTTATATTGACCTGCAGCAGTTTTTTATTCAACCTAAGTACTTTCAGTTTTTAACTGATTCCACTTTCTTTCTTTTCGTCTTTTTCCCCTCTTTTTTACCAGGTTTTCCAAACCAAGGAGATTGGTCTTTTACAGTTATAGTCTTTTCCATCGGTGGGCACGTGGTATCATATTCACTTTCACTCACTTTATTTCAAGTAGTCGAAAGACAGTTATCACACTTAGCTCTTGACAGACATTGGTCATCATGACCTCGGGGAAGGTTAATAGCATTACTTATTTTCTTTGTAACTTTTTCAATAAATACGGTAGAAGAAAAATTTGATCTATGTCTAAAGTTTATTTTTTTTACTAATGCATGTTTCTGTAGAGGTAGACGTAATAAGTTTGTGTACTGGGGAGATAGTACAGTACTCTTCAACTTTTATATTAAATACAATATTATTCATA
This sequence comes from Palaemon carinicauda, assembly GCF_036898095.1. Classification (NCBI taxonomy): domain Eukaryota; kingdom Metazoa; phylum Arthropoda; class Malacostraca; order Decapoda; family Palaemonidae; genus Palaemon; species Palaemon carinicauda. Next base: position 33,433,288 of record NC_090733.1, read on the forward strand.
TCATCACTTAAAACTAAGTCTAACGTATCCCTAGTTAAAGTAGTTGTACAGTCGACATTATTCACCAAAGCGGCAGGATTTGATGCGTCATCCATCCAAATATTGAAGTCTCCACAGATAACTAATTCGTTTTTTGTTTATGATAATCATCTCAATGAGAACACCGAATTCTTCAAAAAAGATACATGTACTAGTGTTTGTTCTAGGAGGTTTGTAGATGGCAACAAAGGATATTTTTCAGTTTTTGGGGGGCGTATGAAAGATGGAATGTGTTCGGGGGGGGGGGGGTAATTTCACTGATCTTTGCCTTGTCCAAGTTATTTAACCATGTTTTAGATAATGCTAGCATATCTAAATATTTCTTGTTTATTAATTCTCAAATTTGAATAGTCTTATTACCTACAGATTGTATATTTACTTAGCCACAGTTTATGACATCACTAGTACCCATGATCAGTATTTTCCACTAGTCTTTTCAATTCCAAGTCATAAGCTTTGCAGTCTCTAAAATTTACTGTGTGGTCAGTTGGTTTGTTTAACTTTGTGCAGTTTATACACTTTAACACTTGCGAATTACACTCTCTGGTGGAATGTCTCAATGAACATTTCCTGCAGACTTATCATCATTCTTAGGCTTGCAATCTTTTTCAAGATGTCCATACCTCTGGGAGTGGAAGCAGGTGATCACGTGGTACCTATTAAGTCTTTTATATATACCCCATCGTAACGAAACTTTGTCCCCATTATCATGAATAGCCCTCCGAACTTCAGGATCATATTTCAGCACTTTGTGGTTGGTTCACCCGAACCCGTTTTCTTCACGATTACACTTATTTTCTCTTCTATATTTTGGATTTGGTCCAGGCAGCGATTTCTTTGAATCATACATTTACTACATCATCTTCATCATTGCACACATTGTATATCATTATTTTTGTTTTCAGTTTTCCGATTTTTCTCGTATCAGTGTCAGCCACAAATGTCTAAATTTTGTTTGCCGCCTCTTCTCTGATTGTATTGTTTGCAAAGTTTACAACATTTCCATTCGTAGTTGACCTTGTGTTAAGGATAGGAATGCCTTTAAGTGCTTGTTTAACCTCACGGTTTCTTTCAGTAATTTTAGTTGTTGTATTATATGATTTGATTATTAATAGTTTTTTTCCCTTAACTTTGTCAGAAAATTTCGGTTTCTCCAGTTTTGGGTCTATCAGTGTTTGAAGTGTTGTTTTAATTGATTCCATATTTCTCAGTCGGTAGTCTGGGTGGAAGTTGTTTTCCAAGTCATCAATTTTCCCATCTTGTTCATTCAGATCTTTCTTTAATTTTAATATTTCTAAATTGTTTTGTCTGGCTTCTCGTACGCAGTGTGGGTATAACCAATACAGGTTATTCCGTTCATTACCAGTGATGCCTGCCACTATATGCACACAATTCCTATGGTAAAATCTATTATATTCACATTCTATCCCTTTTTTCCATTCTCCCTCCATGTTATTACATATGAGGCAGACATTGTTAGGAGCAGAAAAAGTATACTATTCCTTATCACTTAGGTTTCTCCATAAGACTAACTAATATCGTTTCAATGATATTCTAAGCAAGAAACAGAAAGCTAAAACACAACTAAGGACGTGTATGACACATTCATATTCTAGCACAGGGGTTCTTAAACTTTTTTCCCTTGCGACCCCCTTCTGCATTAAGCATAGATCCCATGCCCCCCCCCCCCCCCCCCGTCCCCACCCTCTAAATTTTTGCCAAACTAGAAAGTATCGAATTTATGTATGTATTGTTTATATAAACAATATGATGCTTTTTGTATGCTAATATACTTCATTGGTTATGTGAGTATATGGATGAATGATAGATTTTTATTTCATTGCTGTTGATTTTTTATAGCAATGCACTGTACTATATTTCAATAAAGTAAACATTGTTCATAGAAAATGGGTAAAATAAATATATTTTATAATGAAACAAAATTTTATCTTAATCTTTTTTTAAACTGTTTTAGCATTATACAGATTGCAGTCATTACTTTGTTAGAAAATACTAGGAAAAAATACTACTTACTTCAAAATGAAACATAATTTTTACTCTTAATACAATCATTCATGGATCATGACCACATAAAAAAAATGTTACACATCCTCCTTAGTGATTAATTTATCCATATTTATGTAGTATTGTAAATCAAAAGACATCATAATTACTACATGTTTATTTTCTTTATTACTCTTTTAACTACTTATAATATTATAGAAAAAGTGGATTATAGCCAGTGGCCTTTTTTACTTAGTACTGCTCATCAGTGGGATGGGTTATATTGGCTCTTTTGAGCAGCTAGTCGGGGAATATTAGGTGGTGTTTGGCTCAATGCACATCGGAGATCACATGCCACATCAAGCTTATTTCTTTTCTTCGTTTTGATTCAAACTAATGCTGAGAACCCTGCTTCACAAAGGTAAGTAGACGAAAAGGGGACAACCACTTGTAGGATTCGCTGACTGGTTTTCTGGTAAACTGAAAGATATTTTATCCAAAACATTTACATACCAAGAGAGGTAAAATCATCTTCTGCCAAAGAATTAAACTTTAGTTCTAGGAACTGCTCTTGTAAATCTTCTGGAACATCAACAACTTCCAGGGAAAAGGGGTTCCTGGCAGGACTGAATACAAAACTCCTCTCACCGATGTTAGGGAAATAACGTTGAGACTCATTTTCCAGTCCGTGAAGGTGATCTTCGATCTCGGTTTTAAGGCTGTCACTGAAGCTGTTCTTATTCAAGAGTTTTCTCTGATGAGGAAAGGATGATGTGTTTTTCATCTGGATACGACGCTTCCACAGCTGCAGCTTGCCAATGAATGTTCATTGCATCGTAGTGAGCAATCATAGTTGTATTTTTTCCTTGTAACTGTCGGTTCAATACATTTAACCCTGGAACGGTACGGTGGGTCGTCCGCGACCCCGAGCGTCAAAAAAAAAGAGGTTTTTCTCACGTGACTCACCTCCGTGACTGAATTTGTGGGCGATCGACCTGCAGTAGGTGTCTCGCCTACACGCTCTAGTAGTGTCCAGATGTGCATTGCTGTAGCTGTACTCCTTCCCCGATTTCTGAGACGCGTCGTGGTCGAGCGCGACCGAGTTTACCCTTCTAAGGTAATTTGCATAATTATCAAAGTTATTACGTATTATGAAATTGTCGTAGAATGCTGCAACTTGTATAGGTTATCAGTTGTGGAAAGTCTTGGTGGATTGTTTGGCTACCATGTGCATGATTTTTTTTTAGTTAAAATGTCGTTCATCACCACGAGGACCATTTTACCGCGAGTGCCCATTTTTCATTTTTTTGCCAAGTCATTTTTCCGTAAGATATTGCCAAATAGTGTCGTAAAACTTTTGCTTTTTTAGTGTTGGAAAGTGTGTCTAGATGATCTGGCTACCCATGCGTGACTTTGTTTTTGTCAGATACGACGTAGTTATTGGTATATTGGGTATTTAACTGCGGTTGCCAATTTCTGTTTTTTTTTTCAATATTTGTAAAAATTTACTACGTAGTGAGGAATTGCCATATATTATTGATTTTTTTTCATGTTTATGTGTTAGAAAGTGTGCCTTGATGATTGGGCTAACACGTGCATGTCTTTTTTTTTATCTGAGATGCCGTATATTAGAATGTTGGGCAATTCACCGCGAGTGCTCCGTTTTCATTTTTTTTTCATTTTTTTGCCAAGTAATTTTTCCGTAAGATATTGCCAAATAGTGTCGTAAAACTTTTGCTTTTTTAGTGTTGGAAAGTGTTTCTAGATGATCTGGCTACCCATGCGTGACTTTGTATTTGTCAGATACGACGTAGTTATTGGTATATTGGGTATTTAACTGTGGTTGCCAGTTTCTGTTTTTTTTCAATATTTGTAAAAATTTACTACGTAGTAAGGAATTGCCGTATATTATTGATTTTTTTTTCATGTTTATGTGTTAGAAAGTGTGCCTTGATGGTTGGGCTAACACGTGCATGTCTTTTTTTTTTATCTGAGATGCCGTATATTAGAATGTTGGGCATTTTTCCGCGAGTGCCCATTTTTATTTGTTTTGCATTTTTTTTGCTTAGTCATGTTACCGTAAGGAATTGGCAAGTAGTGTCGCAAAACTTATATTTTTTTAGTGTTGGAAAGTGTTTCTAGATGATCTGGCTACCCATGCCTATTTTTTTTAGCCAGATATAGCGTATATATAGGTATGTGTTCGATTTTCCTGTGATTGCCATTTTTTCGTTTTTTCCCATTTCTATCAAAATTACTACGTACTAAGGAACTATCACAGAGTAATGATTCATTTAGATGTTTATTTGTCGGAAAATGTGCCTTGATGGTTTGCCTAGCACGTGGCTGAATTATTTTTTCTGAAATGCCGTATATTAGAATGTTAGCCATTTTTCCGCGAGTGCCCCTTTTTATTTGTTTTTCATTTTTTTACTTAGTCATGTTACCGTAAGGAATTGGCAAGAAGTGTCGCAAAACTTATATTTTTATAGTGTTGGAAAGTGTTTCTAGATGATCTAGCTACCCATGCCTATCTTTTTTTTTAGCCAGATATGGCATATATATAGGTATGTGTTCGATTTTCCTGTGATTGCCATTTTTTCGTTTTTTCCAATTTCTTTCAAAATTACTACGTACTAAGGAACTATCACAGAGTAATGATTCATTTAGATGTTTATTTGTCGGAAAATGTGCCTTGATGGTTTGCCTAGCACGTGGCTGATTTTTTTTTTTCTGAAATGCCGTATATTAGAATGTTAGCCATTTTTCCGCGAGTGCCCCTTTTTATTTGTTTGGCATTTTTTTTGCTTAGTCATGTTACCGTAAGGAATTGGCAAGTAGTGCTGCAAAACTTATATTTTTATAGTGTTGGAAAGTGTTTCTAGATGATCTGGCTACCCATGCCTATCTTTATTTTTAGCCAGATATGGCGTATATATAGGTATGTGTTCGATTTTCCTGCGATTGCCACTTTTTCGTTTTTTCCCATTTCTTTCAGAATTATTTCACTAAGGAACTATCACAGAGTAATGATTCCTCTAGATGTTTATTTGTCGGAAAATTTTGTTTACTTCTTTTTTTATTGAATATCATCTAATTTGTTTAGCTAAAATATTATAGTGTTTTAAATTTTTTTTTTCGATTTTATTTCCCTTCAAAAAAATTTTTTTGGGTCAGAATTTTAATTTTATAGTCGTAAAATAATCGACAATTATCCAGCAACCCACCATACAATTTTTATGCATATCCAAGAATAATTAGATTAGTAAATAACACCTTGAAATTGACATACCCTTCCTACATTTCAAGTGGCAGATTAAGGAGTCTGAGTCAGTGTGGTTAGCGGCCATTTTGTGGACATATCCGAAGCGTAAGTTGCCCTATCTATATATATTCTTGTTCCCTATAGAATTTGTGATATTGTGGTATATTTTTACCTGCATAAATATCATATTATATATTAAATATATGTATTTTTTTACGAAATTTCGAAGTACTCAAAAAATTACCTTTAGATATGGCCCCTGATATAAATGTAATTTACAAAATAATGAAGATTTTTTTTACATATTTCTATTTTAGGATAACATATGTCTATTCCCTAAAAAAATTAGCCACTTCCTATTTCATTTGGGTACCCAAAAAAATTCATGAAATTTGGACAAATTTTTTTGGCCAAAAAAACTTACCCTTTTTTTCTCAGTTCAAATCTTCACCTCCATGGGTTTGACTTCATCCAAAATATATCAAGATGTGTCCTAAATATTCAAGAATCAATTCCTAAAATGATTTGTGTATATATGAATAAACTTTTTTTTTTATGAATTTTTATGTAAGGTCTTTTTTTTCTACCTAATTTTTAAAAATATTTATAATAAATAGTTTTTCTGCAGATAAGTAGTATTTATATTTACAGTTGTTTTAAGCATTCATTGAAGTTTGTTTATCAAAAGAAAAAAAAGGAGGTTACTGCAAAAACTGATTTTTCAGGAATTTTTTTTTGGCATCGGGGTCGCGCGCGCGCGTCTGAGTGTACCCTTAAAGGGGGTCCGAGGAGCGTACCTATCCAGGGTTAAAGCTTCAAAAATACCAGCAAGGTATGCCAAGGACAAGCCTACCTCCTCTGAATTAAAGGTGGCATGGTACTCATTTTGTTCAATTTCTAAAAACCGTGCTACCTCTTCTCGAAGCTCGTAAAAGCGTCCCAACATGTTACCCTTTGACAGGCAGCGCACATTAGTGTGGAAAAGCAGTGTCTCATGCTCTTTTTCCAAATCTTGACACAACTTTATAAACAGTCGTGTGTTGAGGGCACTATGCTTTATGTGGTTTAAAATCTTGATCACAAAGTTATTCGCATACATGCAAAATAAATGAATATTTGATTTAGCATTCAGACCAAAAAAATCCTAATATAGAAATAACTAAAATTTAATAAAAACATTTATACCGTTGCTCTATATAATATACAAAACTAGATGATAATATAGTCTTTCATATGGACAATAATTTCTTTCAACATCTTCACGTTTATGAGGATTCCAAATGCATATATAATTATATATATCGTAGTTATTCATGTGCATTTTCTAAAATCTGGTCACTCTGCCTATATGCATAATGCATATGCATTACCTTCATGGTAAATTTTTACTATGACTTACCAGGGCCTAGGGGCCAGAAAATATGTTTTACCAGTAGATTTTGATGTGTTTTGCACGAATTTCACCTTCATTTTTGGCGGAAATCTCCCGTTTTTATCCCACACCCCAAATGGTGTGTGACACAAACTGTGTATTTTCGACAAATATGAAGGTGAAATTCCTGCAAAACACATCAAAATCAACTAGAAAAACATATTTTCTTGCCATTGATAACTAAAGAAACCAACCTAACCTAACCTAACCTGTCACTGCCCCTAACCTAGGCGGTCACTGCCCCTAACCTAGGCGGTCACTGCCCCTAACCTAGGCGGTCACTGCCCCTAACCTAAGCGGTCACTGTGCCTAACCTAGCTCGTCACAGGAAAAAATTATGTATTTACCTTATGAGTCTGAATCAGAGTCCTATACTGGGTTATCTGCTTCAGGTTGTTCAGCAATGGGTCGTGCACGGTCACCATGTGGTCTGTAAAGCTGAGCAACTTGCAGCCAAAAATGATGGTAACACTGATCGTGATTGTAACGTGAAATAAATAAATATCTGGCCAAATATTGTTCCAGATATTCAGATCGATTCCCCGGTCGTTTGGACCACTCCTTGACGTCTCTCCAAAGTCTTTCAATGTTTTGCGTGTGCACACTTGGGTCTGTCCCTTGGACAAACTCCTCACTATGGTTTATCACTTTGTGGGTATATCCCTCATTTCCTACATTTCGATACGCTGCCCAACCATCACTAATTACAATAGAGCCTGGCAAGATATACTTTTTAATTAATGGGATAAGGGTCTCAGCACTTCTGTCTTGCCCATCGTGATGTAACGGAATGATAAATTTTTTTTTGGACACACGCTCAATTCCTCCAAACAACCACACTTGATTTAATTGTCTACCACGATTTTATTTTCTACGTACAATTAGTGTTTCGTCAATTTCCACGACGATGTCTTGACCATCCACCGGGGATTGTTCTGAAAACCAATTTTCGGTTACTTCCGAACAAAAGCTTCGCCAATCCACACTTGTTCTGCTCGACCAATGTAAACAGTCTATGATGGTAGAGTGATCCCAATGTTTGCCCAAAAAATGATTCACAAAAAGAGCCACTTCCCAAGGTTTCACATGTGCATTATCTAAGAATGTACCCTTGAACAAAGAAACGGTGTATGTACACTGAACACTAGCTTTTTTCTTGGGAGCTTTCCTACGACGTCGACAGAAAAACAGGTGCGTATTACTATTATAACTGCAAAGAATATCACAATGGGGGCACTTCACTGCCACAGGTAAAGCACCGTGTCCTTGTAAAAAAATTATGATTTCGCTGTTTTTCGAATAAAAGGTATTGATACACTTAAAATAGTCAAGACTACAGCCCGCACAACTGACTTCGACGGTTGCCATCGCAAACTAAAATTTGAACTGTAACGAATGTGCAGAAGATTAATGCGCGCCATACCGGAAATGTGTGTGTCTCGCACCCAAAATGCCTCCAAAAAGGGGAAAAAACGAAAAAAATTAATATAACGTTTTTCTAGGTGCTTCAACGTAAACTAGTACAGAGAAATACGCTAACCCATTTTGGTACAACAAAATATTAAGTAAAATGTTTAAAATACATGCATACAAACATGAAAAACGAGAAGAGAAAAATAAAATGCCTGAGAGGATGCACGAAAAAAATGCTTTTCAACCGCTAACGCTTGTGTCTCGGACCAAAAATGCCTTAGAAAGGGGGGGGGGGGGAACCACAATAACGTTTTTCTAAGTGATTTAACGTAAACTAAATAACAAAATAACAAAATATTAATTACAATATGTAAAAGACATGCATACAAATAAAACAAATAAAAAAAATTGGCTGAGGAAAATATTAGTATATATTGGACTACTTACTTAAGGGTATGCGAGGGTGCAAAGAGGCTCAGATGACAATATTTGCTGTGGAGTCAACATGTCGAATGACTTGTCCATTTTTTAACAAATATTAAAAATAAGATATTGAATAACTCGTTAATTATGCATTTCCGCCGAAAAGTGCATAGAAGAAAAAGTGACTGAAATGTGTAGCTGATGTTGTTTGTAATGGCAAATATCGCCTATGGCCTGGTAAGTGCTTGTAAAAATTTACCAATGTGTCTTTAAACTGCTATCATCTATAACTTTTATGCAAATTGTTTTGTGGAGTAATCTGATTAGGAATATTAAAATCAATTAAACCACGATAACCATATATATTTTTATCAAGAATAAAATATATTTTTTTATTATGATTATTGTACATAAAAGAGTATAGAAACTGTAGTTTTTCTATTTCGTACTGTTATGTTTCGTTGATTTCATTTAAAAGTGAAAAAGAATAAAATAAAAATTTCACACATACGTCCCATAGCCTACTACCACAAATAAAGATCTGCTTTCACTTCCGTCG
>NC_090733.1:33452422-33459922 GCF_036898095.1 Palaemon carinicauda
CTCTCTCTCTCTCTCTCTCTCCTCTCTCTCTCCTCTCTCTCTCTCTCTCTCTAATACATCTATATCACGCAAAACACACGCAATTTAGTCAATGCAACGCATTTTACCGTAAATATTATGTAAAGTAAACAATAAAATAACCTACATTAAATTACGTTGCACACTAGGACATAAGAAATGGATTGCATTGGAGTTTTGATCCCTTTTGAATATCATATCTCCTTATTGCAGGTGTTTGTTAATAGAGTGGTGAGAAATTGAATACATATTTTTCACGTTTTTCTACTTGATCTTGCCTTCTCCGATATTAGATTGTGGGATTTGAACAATCAGGTTGGAGCTGAGAGGTGAGGTGAATTCAACTAAACTTTGTGAAACAGACATCGTGTTTACAATCTTCGACAGGATGGCAAGAACGTCACAAAAATTCAAAATAGTTCAAGAAGTATCATGTTGACACAGGTTGATTTATTATTGCTTCAAGGAAAAGCGAGTGATAAGACAATAAAACAAAAATGTTACAGTGCACGAGCGTGTATGAAGGACGTACAGTACATGGCTTCCCTAATAAATATGACATACATGGGAAATAAGACACCCTGGTCTAGAGAGGCATACTGTAAGTTGGGGTCTGGTAGGAGATACGCAGGTTTTAGGCCATCAATGGACACCCAGTCTTCTTTCCCACAGATTTTTATTAAAAATGAGAAAAGGTCCTGTGTAGGGTGCCGTTAGTGGTGGTTTGCTATTGTCATTGTGTAGAAAACAAGTGTTGCTGAGTGCAGATATTTCGGTATGTGTTCTTTGCTGAGGACTGGGTAAGACTGACGGCATGGAGTAAATTTTCCCACAACATGGTGTAACAGCTGGAGATTATTGAAGGAGGTTACAGAAAGAAAAAAAAAAAAGGGCAGGGACGACCATACACTACTTCAGCTGCCAAGATATCAGGGGCATCTTTATGAATGTTTCTTAGTCCAAGGAGAACCCATAGAAGCTAATTAATTGAGTTGGAATTCTTGCAGCGGGACATCAAAGTTGCCTTAACCCTGGACAGGTAGCGTGGCCAAACCCGCCCGTAACAGGTAGGGTGGTGTCATATGTGTTACACTCCCTTTCGGGGGGGGGCGGGGGGGGGGGGGGGGGGGGGGGGGTTAACGGGAGGATACCAATTTACATTTTTTTTTTTTTTTATAGTTTACTAGTTTAAAGAGTCTACTTTCTACTGGTGTAGGAGAAAAAAAACTTTGAATATAAAATAGCACTGTACTTACATAAATACGAAAATAAGTATAAAAATACAAATTTTCCTAAATAACTTGCACTGGACACTTTAAAATAAAACAATGAACAAAAAACCACTTGGGTGCTGCAACTAGAGTCCTGTGTGCACAACTTGACGTAAAAAAAAATCGCCGATATCAGCAAAACTGCCAGATCTGTAAAGAAAAGAAAAAGCGGTTAATTTTTGTATACGCAAAATCACTACAAAATATTTGTGTGAAAGGAATGCTATATTTATAGTGGTAATACTTATTATATTTGGATGAATTTTTCCAAAAGTCATCTACAATGATCCCAGATGATGGCAAAACCTTAGGAATTATATATAGTTAATATAAACTGGGCAAAAGCTTAGTTCAAATGTAACACGTACCCTGCGCCATTTACGTAAAAGAAAGGCATATCTAGAAAGAGTACTAATAATTGATGTATATGCAATAAAATGGTAAATAAATAATCTATGATGACTCTAGATAACAGCAAAAAGGATAAAAATTGTTTTTAGTAAGTATAAACGGGTAAGAAAAATAATTCGTGAAACTTACTACTTGAGTTGGCACTGGTCGCAGGTGTAGTTGACATGGGAGTTACAAACAGGCTTATGGCACTTGCCACACAAAAGCTTGGTCCTGACATTAGAAGAAGAAGGGCAGAGAGGGCATCTGTTGCGCTTCTCACTTCGTTTTGGAGTGTCTGGACTCTCATCTTCGGGCTCTTGTACTGCAAAAACAGAGCAAATGAGGTAAGTCAAGTCCCTTGGGAGGTACCTCTTGTTTGCGAGTCTTGAAAGTGCTGCATCACGGGCGAGTTCCATGGCCAATTCCGCAGAAAATTGCCTCTTGTTATACAAAGTGTTGTCAGGCAGATTTTGGTGGATAAAAAAGGAATTATTCACAACAAGATTGATAATCCCATAGAAGACACCTCCGGGTCTTCCTGCTGCAGGTCAGGGCAGAACATATCTGATCGAACCTGTCAACTCCTCCCTTTGTGGCATTATAAAACATGTGCATGTGACTTTTATGATCCTCAATAACTGTGGGATTGTGATGAACTGTGGAAAGAATCTGTATCCTTTTCGTCGGCTTGACACGTTGGCACAAAACGGTGACCTTGTCCTTGTAATTATACGTGGCAACAGATTCGCCTAATTCCATGGGCGTTGACAGCAACACAGTAGGCAGGTACAGTTTTGGACGAATAGTACCAACTAAATGCATCCCACGTTCACGGAGAGCCTTGGCTAGTGGCAGGGAAGTTAACCAGTTGTCCGTCGTAACAATACGCCCAGCCTTCCTGAAGGGTCGGGTTAGCTCCAACATGAAGTATTCTCCCAAGGGCGTACTTGTATTGGTAGTTCCCTTGCCCAGGTAGGGAATGGCATTTCACATGTAGAAAGTGTCTGCATCACATGCCATAACTAACTTGATGCCATACCTAAGAGAAAAGAAAACAAAATAAAAGAAACAATAAATATAAAGAAAACAAAATAAAAGAAACAATAAATATAAAGAAAACAAAATAAAAGGAACAATAAATATAAAGAAAACAAAATAAAATAAACAATAAATATAAAGAAAACAAAATAAAAGAAACAATAAATATAAAGAAAACAAAATAAAAGAAACAATAAATATAAAGAAAACAAAATAAAAGAAACAATAGATATAAAGAAAAGAAAACTAGACCTATAAATTTTTTTTTAAAAATTGCATATATATCAAAAAAATTAAAAATATTGCATAAATATCTATCACACACACACACATATATATATATATATATATATATATATATATATATATATATATATATATATATATTATATATATATATATATATATATATATATATATATATAAAACTTTTTACTTACTTTGCTGGTTTATTCGGGATGTACACCCTGAAACGGCACCGTCCCCTGAAGCCGAGGAGCTGCTCATCCACAGTGAGATGCCCACTGGGTTCATAGTTGGCAATGCAATTGGCAATGACCTGGGTCCCACAAATTCCTTATGGGAGCAAATTTGTCATGTGTCACACGCTCCTCCCTCGTGGCAATGCTGTCAAAACGTAGGGCCCTCTGAATAAAGGCGAAGCGGCGCTCACTCATGATGCTCCTGTAGAAGGGACATCCTAGAGACTTAGAGAACATCTCTTCCGCTGTCAGATGATTGTCCTTCCGTGCCCCTGTCATGATGAGGATCCCAAGGAAGGCACGTAACTCCATGAGGGTCACATCCTTGAAGGTTGGGTCGTTTTGCCGCTTGTATTTGTTCCGTAGGGTTAGGATTTTGTCATTGGTGTGGATGACCACTTCTGCAAGCATTATATTTGTCAAAAATTTGTCAAACACTTCAGCAGGAGTCCTACACCCGAAGACAGCCATGGTAGGACCGGCACTGTCAAACTGGTCAATCTTCAAGATTGGTGGCATTGTTGGGTTTGGCTCTGAGTTCCACTTCGTGTTGTCCCTAGCCATGTAAGAGTTATCCGGCAATCTTTTCAATGCCACACCTTCTGCAGGGCAAAGAGGTCCTCTCCTCCTTTTCCTACTCCTCAAATCACGGGACTAAGATGAGGCACAGGAACCGCAGGATACGCTGAAGAAGGCCCAGGAGACGCTGAAGAAGGCCCAGGATACGCTGAAGAAGGCCCAGGATACGCTGAAGAAGGCCCAGGATACGCTGAAGAAGGCACAGGAGATTCTGCAGGAGTCACAGGAACAACGGAAACAAGACGAACTGCGTGCGAGACAGCAAAATCATGTCTCTCTTCATGCGCTGTTTCCACTACTTCAGCAGCCAAAAGTTGATCCTCGTTTTCCTCACGCAGCCAGGTTTCATTGTCGACCAGGTCGTCTTGGATAGTGTCTTCTTCAAAGGTAAGGGTCAAAGGCTCTTCTTCATCACTACTGACGAAAAGGAGCTCCAAAAACTCCTCCTCCTTGAGATATTTCTTCGTCATGCTGAAAATCTGAAAACAGGAAAAAATAGAAAATTAGAAATTATCCTCAAAATCACTTTCTTGCTGCTTTCAAAACAAAATGGAGATTGGTACAAGTACCTACACCATTCACTGATATGTTCCGATAGACACAATTACATTATTTCACTAAATAATAATACAGTAATGTAAAATACAAAATGTTTGCGTATGCGTGACATACCCCTGTTACGGTAACGTGGTTGCTAATATGCAACAATTCCCAACTTTGGAGGCCGATATTTGACGAATGCGTCGGAGTAGAGAAGTGGCGAATGTTTCCTGCGATGAAGATGGTGAGCAACTAACGGCTCCTGGGTAGACAGGCCAGAGCCTGCAAGGCGTCTATGCGCAGAAACGAAAAAACGAGTTTTTGCGCCGCGTCCCGGCCAAATCCGACACCGCGCTACCTATCCAGGGTTAAAGTTGCAATGAAAATGTTCAACCCTTTCCATTAGCAGCAAAGTTGTAGGTGGTTGTTTATATATGGGGTGATGCCAAGGGGATTTGCTAATTATATCCTCAATTGCTAGGTGAAAGTGGTACCTCTTTCAGAAGTTATATGCTTATGGATACTGAATCACGCTAACCACCCTGAGAATAAGGCGGATGTTGCAGTTTCCATGGGAATGGTTTTACGCCAACGAGTGGAGATGTTAGTAGGGGACCTACCAGATTGATATGAATGTGCAAAAAAATAATGCTGAGGTTGAGGAAAAGAGCCCACTTCGGAATACATGAGTTGATATACTTTTGAAATTGGGCAAGAAGTACAGGTGCAGACCCAATCGTTACCATCCTTACTATTGACATGCCAAAGGATCTTCCTTTCCAGTAGCTGTGCTGTAGATCAGCACAAAGGATGTGAAAGGAAATGAATAAAATCAAACACCTATCAGCTCATTGGAATATGTATCCATGGTCTTGATCTCTCAGTACTGACATCGAAAAGGAGGGTGGTGTTGGAGTCATCGAGGGAGACGTCTTCCTAATAGAAGGTTGTGCAGGATGTCCAACATGCTTGGTACTCTGGGTATTTTTGTTGGACTCCTTCCATGTCATTTTTATCTAATCCCTGGTGAATGGCGGCCAATGTGATTTTTGACCGGGTGTCAGCAACATAATTAATTTTTCCAGGGACGTGTTGAAGGGTGTAATTGTATTTAGCCATGGCGTAGAGATGTCAGCATTGACAGAGGGATAAGGTATCAGGCTGTCAAGGGAAGGCGTGCACCAGAGGCATGTGGTGCTCACGAAGGATTAAGGGCATATCTTTCAAGAAGTGGTGAAAGTTACCCACAGCAATTCACTGTCATAGCTATATTCCGCCTTAGACAGTTTCCTACTGAAGAGGGCCAATTGGCAGGACAAGCCATTGACTGCCTGATCGAGTACTGCATCAATAGCAACGTCACTGGTATTAGTGGAGAGAAGGAGAGTGCATATGTCACAGGGAAAGGAAGAGCAGCAGCAGTTGATAGAACATTCTTATTTTTGAAGAAGGCTGGTTCTTAAAGGGAGCCCTACTTCAAGGCTCTTGGCTTACCCTTTTGGGTGACAGAGATGGGGCAAGAGTGACAGCAATGACTGGTCATAAAAAGTGATAATAGTTGATAATACTCAAGAATTCTTGCAGTTTATTTGACAGTCAAGGGCACGGGGAAATTCTGAATGTGTGCTACCTTCTCCAAGAGGGGGATAGACACCTTCAGGAGTAATGCGGTACCCTAAGAATGAGACTACCTTGCCGCTTAAGGTACACTTGTCGTACCGAACTACAAGGCTATTTTATTGTAGGTGTTAAGCACGGTGCACAGTTGACAGACATGTTCCTCTATGGAGGAAGAGAACCCAAGTATGATTTCCCCACAACATACTCAGAATGGGAGGTCGCCTAAGATGCCATCGATGAGGCTGTGAAAATAGGCCTCATCATTACTAGGGCCAAAACAGGAGTAACTGAAGATGTATATCCCAAAAAGGATGGTGATGGTGGTCTTGGGGATGTCCTCTGGGATCTTGGGCACCTGATAATACCTATTCGGAAAGTCAAGCATAGAGTAATCCTTTGATGTTTGCAAGTACGAAGCCACATTGGTAATGTTTGAGAGGGGGTAATGATCCGGAATCTGTTTGCATGTTCAGGCGTCTGTAATTCCCACATGGATGTAGATGGCCATCCGTCTTGAGGACGATGTGTACGGGTGACGAACATGGGCTAGAAAAGGCCCATTTTATTTTTTTTGGTGAAAGTCTTAGTGGCTACCAAAGGATCTGGTCCTAATCGCCTATACCTGGTGAACAGTGCAGGTCTCTTTGTCTTGATATGGTAATAAATACAGTGTTTGGCAAGAGCCATGGGCAATTAGCAAAGTTATGGATGGAAGACTTCTGAGTATGAGGGGATTTGAGAGGTTGGCGTACCGATGTGAGTGTCTGTGATTGACGCTTCTTTCGATGTTGAATAGTTATCTTCTTTGCCAGGAGTGGACGAGCTGGTGGAGGTCCTTAAGGTGGTGGAGCGGGTGTCCATAAGGGCACCAACTTTGGTCATCAGATCCTTCATGGGCAAAATATCAATATCGTGCATGGCAGAGTAAACAGGTTCAGGTAAGCGTTGTATACCGAAAGGGCACGTATAGGTTCCCTTCTCGTGAAGAGCTGTTTGCGGTAGGTTGCAGGCGAGTTATACTAGTCATTCCCAAGACTGTTGTTCAGAGAACTGGAAAAGCTTTACTGTATCGGTGGCTGGCAATAACAATTACTGATCCAAGAGGAATGTTTTGAGGGTGTTGGGGTGTCCCCTTGATTTAAAAGCCAATCGGAGATTTCTGGAATTTTGTCCTTGAGGATCAATGCAAGGACGTAGTGTGCTTTGGTGCTTGATCGTGTCACGCCCTTGAGGGAGAATTCGACCTCTGCGCAGTGAACCAGGTTAAGGCTTCTCTACTTGGGAAGGGTTGTAGTTTCATGACACATTTCAATATATTAAGAAAGAAATTTTTGGTCAGGAATATCTTTCTATGTATTTTCAACACTGATGAAAGCGAAATTTGCTTTTAACTGGAAAAGTTCAAAGAAACTCTGGAAATATTTTTAACGAACATATGAATATATGTTATATGCAACAGTAGAGGAGAAAGTTAGGAACAAGTATTTCTTTTTCTACATTAGCAAATACACATTTATATTATTACATTTCAAAATAAAGCTACTTGTATCTCTTAGCAA
>NC_090733.1:33462422-33464922 GCF_036898095.1 Palaemon carinicauda
TATATATATATACATATATATATATATATATATATATATATATATATATATATATATATATATATATATATATATATATATATATATATATATGTGTGTGTGTGTTTGTCTGTGTCTGTGTGTGTGAAACATTAGATAATATTGTCCAATATAAATTTATACTTTTATGAAAAATAAAATCAACAAGAATGTTATGTCGATACAGGATCCTATCATTTCCGTATTTCATTAAAATGTTTTAAGTGTGTTTACAAAAATAATCCAAAAATAAATATTTATTTTACCCTGTGCTTTAATACAACCATAATTATGTTTGAATGAATGTTGAGCTTCTGTTCCCCACAAATAGGCGGTTGTGATAGCATATTTGGAACCGTCCCTGCAGGCCAATCTGTTACAAGGAAGTTCGACCCAGTTAAGTTCTATGTTTTATAATAATATTTGCAACCTCATTATCCTTTAAAGCTTGGGATGGCGGTATTGGGTAGCTCATAGGTCAACTTTCTGAGTCATGGTAAGCGTGAGGTGTTTAGGGAGCTATACGACTACATGCTAAGTCATGTTCATAGCCATATAGAAATGGGGCTTTGACAGGGATCATATGTTTATATGGTCTGTCTCTAGTATAGATTTCTGTCACTTGCCTAAACCATCCATGAGTGACCCTTAACACCTTCAAATCTCTACAGAATACAAACAATAGAATATAAAACTTGGGTTTCTTTGTATAGAAATTCTTCTTTTTATAATATTGATTTAAGTTGTAAATTCCAAATAAAAAAAAAGAATGCAAACTGTTTTTAGCAATAACAGTTACAGAAGTAGTAAAGAAAATTAAGACAAATATTAAACCAATCAGACAGCCATTGACGTATGGTACAGGAGATTTAAAAAAATTCAATAATATTCCTTTGGATATAGTCATTTACATGGATTATTTTTTTTTCGCCTCGGACCATCCAATTCTGTGACTTGACCCTAACCAGTGGGAGGTCAAGACATTATTAAGAGAACCCCCCGATGACGGTCACCTAATGCTGTTTTAATCTGACCTTTGGATGTTTGGCCGACATAGAATAAGTTACACTCTGAACAAGGAATGCTATATATTACATAATTATCATTTCCAGAACTATTCTTAATCAACATGTTTTTTAACATACAATTATATTTGAACACTACCCTAACATCTAGTTTTTCAAAAGGGGTATAACATCTAAAAAACCAACATGAAAGGGCAAACAAAGCATATTATTATTTGTTTCCTTCCTCTCTAACTGGACATTATTCATACATTCTTCTAAGAAATATTTGGGATGGCGAAGATTTGTTGCAATTATTTCAATTTTATGAACTCGTCCTTAATGTACTCTGGGCTTCAAATTCTAAATTCGCTAAGGTACATTGAGGAAGAAACTGAATGCTTTATATTTTTAGAGTGACCGGAGTAGGAATGTACAAAATGAAAAATTACTGGTAGGCTTACTATATATGGAAAACTTAAATTCTTTTGTTTCTCTAACTATTAAAATGTCTGAAAATGGGATACAGTTATTTTCTTCATTTTCTAATGTAAATTTTATATATGGTACTAAGGGATTAATGATTGAAACAAAACCTTCAGGATTAAAATTTTTTTCTAAAATACCTAAAACATCATCAACATATCGATACAAAACAATTTGGGAAGACCATAGTGGAGGAATTAATCTATATTAAAAAAAAAAAAAAACTCCATGTATATATGTTAGATAAAAGTGGGGACAAAGAATTACCCATATACTTACCAAAAACTTGTTCATAGTAATCGCCAATAAAACTAAATTTACACTTTTCAATGCAGAGAAAAATGAGTTCAAAATAGAATGGGTTGATAAAGGTAAATCATAAACATCGAAAATACTCGACAGGAAATGAAATAAGTCATCAACCAGCACCTTGGTAAACAACGAAGTCACATCAAACCTTACTAATCTATGTCTGGACGTAAGGTTAACTTTTTGTAATTTCTCGCAAAGAACAACATAATTCTTTTATATTAGAGGTGTAAATAGATCCTAAGATAGGGCAAAGTAATTTGACTAAATATTTGATAATCTATAGTTAATAGAACCTGTAGCAATGATAATTGGCCTGATTGGATTTCCTGTTTTATAGGTTTTAATTAAACCATATAAATAAGGCAAAGACGGACCAGTAGAGATAAAGGCATCAATTAAGAATTTATCTTGTTTTCGGATAGATTTTAAGTTTTCATTAAAATCTTTGATGACATCACCTATGGGTTAACTCTCAATTTTATGTAAGTGGGAACATCTGATAAAAGTACATACATCATATCTAAACAACTGGTTTTGTTCATAATAACTAATACATTAGCTTCGTCTGCTTTTGTAATATGCAATTCACAGTAATTTTTCAAGGATTTTAATGCTGTTAAAAACATTTAGGGAAATTGCAGGTGTGCATATCCCATCACAGAATAAATAAGCCCTTTACC
>NC_090733.1:33472422-33491197 GCF_036898095.1 Palaemon carinicauda
TATATATATATATATATATATATATATATATATATATATATATATATATATATATATATATATATATGTGTGTGTGTGTGTGTGTGTGTATGTGTGTGTGTATGTGTGTCTTTGTCTGTGTATACATACGGGTGTGTCTGTGCGTGTATCATATATGCTCATGTTGGAGGAATTATAATAATACTCTTATTGCCATTGTTCTATTTGACTTTCTACCTTCTATTCTTGTCACTATTAAGTGACCTTCCCTATAAAACATTTTGTTACGAAAGATCTGAAACTAATTAAATGCACATTCAACCTTTATCGTGTGTCAAGGTTATCCTTTGGTCCCAATCATATTATCTAGTGTAGAAATTTATTTGATTAAAGATTGTTCCGAAATCAATCATTTCCTGGATTTATCTATATCCGTATTATTTTCGTATTCAAACTAAATCAAAGGGCATCCACTACAATGAAATGATTATTTCAATAATTTCAACAGCTTTTCAATGATCAATAGGCATTAAAACTTTTGTAATCACATGTATTTTTATATCGATAGCTTTTTTTTATGTTTCCTTGTAAAAGTTAATGATAAATTCTAAGTATGGGAATAATAGAAAATTAGCTTTTTGTAGATTAATTCAAAATGTGGCCCAATAGGATACTACTGATAAGTGTCTCTTTTATAACTGCCATGCAATGGCATAGAGTATTTCCATCGGTTAATATCATTCTTAATTGTTAGCTTTTTCATAGAAAAACCAATGACATCCAGTGCTATATCATATTTGATTATACTAAAGAAGAAAAGGACCATGCTTAATCAAGGGTACGCAATGCTATTTTTGTCTTTATATTTTTCCCATATTTTTTACAAAAGGACGCTCTTAGAATTAACCTGTAAATGGAAATTATAAAAAGTTTTCTACTCTACGCTTTCCAATAGTCTTATTTTTTATCCTTTTTGTTTTGAGCCAAAGATAAAAGATGAGGTCGTAAACCTGACTTGAGTAAAAACTGAACTAATCTATGACTCTGACAGTTTGATGAACAAAAGAAAAACAATATTTTCTTATTTTAAGTTTCAATCAGATAGTTTGAAAAAAAGGAAGAAAAACGATGGTGATGATAATGGTTATAAGAAAGATGCATTGGTAAATTGAAAGAGAACGTGTTAATTGGAGTCGTTGGGTGAAGAAGAAGGAGTTCGAAGCATTCTGAAAGAATGGGTGCGAAGACGTAATCCAGGGCTTTATGATAAGACAATGAAACCATAAGTCAAAGGGGAACGCTAATAAGACATCAGATTCATTAGTAGAGATATATAAAGGTACTGGGAAAATATCTGATGACCTTAATGTACTGTACATCTGAAAACAAGAGAGAAAAGGGGAAAAGAGAAAAGTCCGGATTGTTCCTAAATGAGATTTGGACTCGGCACACCACAACATATGGTATATTTTGCCCGGTATTAAATGCAAATGTAAGCATTTATGTGTAAAATAATTCCAGTGAGTTGGCATGTCCCCTTTTCCAAATATTCCTTAATTTTATATCTAGGAGAATAGGGTTCCATTAATCTTGTTTCATTTTGAGTTATCTGACTGATGTACAGTATCTAATATGTGGATTAAAGAATGATTGATATGGAATTAAGAGGCATTTGAAAATTGTAGCTAAAACGTTCCATGTTTTCTTTTATACAAAATGATATCAAAGATTACTATTCAAAGGATCATCATTTATCGTATTGATTATCAACATCTAAACTTATATTTTACTTAACAATGTTCCTTTAAAAGTTATAGAATTTTTTATAAGTAGACCCCACTAAAAGTTACCCTATAAGGCATTGATGCGGATATGTCTTTCATATCCTTTCGGTTTACTGAACATAAGAGAAAATGTTCAATATAGGATAAAAAAATTTCATTTTATTATTATTATTATTACTAGAACCCAAGCTAAAACCATATTTGGAAAAGCAAGATCGTATATCCCAAGGGATACAATAGGGAAAAGAAGCCCATTGAGGGAAGGAAATAACGAAATAAATAAATTATATGAAAAAATTAAGATTAAATCATTTTATAAACAGTAACAACGTCAAAACAGATATATTATTTATTATTATTATCATTATTATTATTATTATTATTGTGGTAGGAGACCCTCTTTTAGGCAGGTTGAGTTAAAAGTAATGGCTGCATCAGCAGAGTTTATTTTCTTATCCAATTTTTCTATTTTCCGGATAATTCTCTTCTCTAGAGCGCTACAATCAGCCAGCAGACTTGAAAAATTCATCAGTCGGGTGAATGACAAAATCGGGAAGACTTTTCAAGTATATTCTCACAAAATACAAGTAAAACTTTGGTACAGAATAGTAAAAACTACGACGCGTTTCGAGGATAAGTCCTTCCTCATCTTCTGGTAGAGAGTGAGTTGGATGCTACAGTCGGGTGGTATTTATACCCAGGATCAGGATTAAAAGTGAAAGGGCTGGAATTTTCATCGGTTTTCATTGGTTGATCGGAGCTGATATGATATGGTGTCTGGTGTACGATGATCTCGGCCGGGAATACCAGTCTGTGACGTCATCGGGGGACCTGAGTTTTGATTGGCTGAGGTGCGCTCTGAGCCAGCCAGGCTGCTCTCCCGCTCAGAAAAGTGTCCCACGTGGCTGAGATCATGTCCTACTTCGGCGTCAAAATTCGGGGTATTTTTGTGGTTGGTAGTGTCTTCATTAGGTCCTCCTTGATGGGGGTTTCTTGATGTATCAATACGACGGCTTGACGGTAACAAAAACATCTCTTGGGTCGTATTAAGGGTGGGTTTATCTCGCTGTATCAGTAGAGCTTCTAGGATGCGCAGACGTCGACTATCTGGGGCGCTACCGATAATCTTGGTGTTACTGACGATATCAGCTCGACAAATAGGGGTGTTATGTCTTTGTAGGGCATGATTCTTTATAGCCCCTTGCTGTACGTGGCAAGAAATTCTCTTGGAAAGACGCATAGTTGTCATGCCAATATAATTTCCGGGACAACCACGGATAGGGCATTGATATGCATAGACAACATTCGTCTTCTTTAAGAAATCCTGCTCTGGGGGCGCTGGGTTATTCCTCATAATAAGGCTTTTCGTCTTGGCCGTTTGGTATATATATTTCGAGTGATTTATTTGTTTTATGTAAATTCTTTCAAGGTTTTGTATCCTATATAGAATATACTATTTTTGTAGAATATATTAGTCCAATCACCAATGTTTGAAATAATACTCTCTAGTATGTTGTTATTGAATCGTAGCGAGAAATAGTGTTAGATAATTCTTCAGAATACTCAAAAAGATTTTTTACTTTACTTAAGATATATTTGGATATTTTGTATTATATTTATAGATGTCTTGAAGTAATTTGACTGTCTCAAGGTTCGTGTAATCATATCTCTAAGAGTAACAGATTTAATGTAAAAACAAACAGGTGCGTTTGGAACTATAAAGGTTGTTTAGCTTGCCAGCAGTAATATATACAATATTATATGTTTGGTTCCTAGAGACGAGTCAATGTATAATATATTTTGGGTTCCCGGACCCAGGAGGCATTATCATATAGTGATATATATATATATATATATATATATATATATATATATATATATATATATATATATATATATATATATATATATATATATATATATATATATATATATATATATATATATATATATATATATATATATATATATGTATATATATATATATATATATATATATATATATATATATATATATATATATATATATATATATATATATATATATATATATATATATATATATATATATATATATATATATATATATATATATATACTATATATATGTAAATATATATATATATATATATATATATATATATATATATATATATATATATATATATATATATATATATATATATAAATTTTTTGCACATTTAAACGTGTTTCTTTCATATTTCAAATAAGCCATATATATTAATACATTAAAGTCTGGATTCTCTTAACGACCTTGGGATCAGAGCCCAAGGCGGAACCTCCCAAAGACTATGATATCGGACCGGCGGGGATTTGAACCCTCGCCAGGATATCTGTATGCAAGTAACCATACCATTCCGCCACGAAGAAATATAAAAGTCAATGACAATTCTTCTATACATATACCTGTCAAATTCAGGTTTTCTGTACTTAGAATTGAAATCAACCCATCTTCACCATCGTAGCTAATTGGTAGGTTTGGGACTTGGCATTCGATTAATGATAAATTTTTTGCACATTTAAACGTGTTTCTTTCATATTTCAAATAAGCCATATATATTAATATATTAAAGTCTGGATTCTCTTAACGACCTTGGGATCAGAGCCCAAGGCGGAACCTCCCAAAGACTATGATATCGGACGGGCGGGGATTTGAAACCTCGCCAGGATATATGTATGCCAGTGACCATACCATTCCGCCACGAAGAAAGATAAAAGTCAATGACAATTATTCTATACATATACCTGTCAAATTCAGGTTTTCTGTACTTAGAATTGAAATCAACCCATCTTCACCATCGTAGCTAATTGGTAGGTTGGGGACTTGGCATTCGATTAATGATAAATTTTTTGCACATTTAAACGTGTTTCTTTCATATTTCAAATAAGCCATATATATTAATACATTAAAGTCTGGATTCTCTTAACGACCTTGGGATCAGAGCCCAAGGCGGAACCTCCCAAAGACTATGATATCGGACCGGCAGGGATTTGAACCCTCGCCAGGATATCTGTATGCCAGTGACCATACCATTCCGCCACGAAGAAAGATAAAAGTCAATGACAATTCTTCTATACATATACCTGTCAAATTCAGGTTTTCTGTACTTAGAATTGAAATCAACCCATTTTCACCATCGTAGCTAATTGGTAGGTTTGGGACTTGGCATTCGATTAATGATAAATTTTTTTGCACATTTAAACGTGTTTCTTTCATATTTCAAATAAGCCATATATATTAATACATTAAAGTCTGGATTCTCTTAACGACCTTGGGATCAGAGCCCAAGGCGGAACCTCCCAAAGACTATGATATCGGACCGGCGGGGATTTGAACCCTCGCCAGGATATCTGTATGCCAGTGACCATACCATTCCGCCACGAAGAAAGATAAAAGTCAATGACAATTCTTCTATACATATACCTGTCAAATTCAGGTTTTCTGTACTTAGAATTGAAATGAACCCATCTTCACCATCGTAGCTAATTGGTAGGTTTGGGACTTGGCATTCGATTAATGATAAATTTTTTGCACATTTAAACGTGTTTCTTTCATATTTCAAATAAGCCATATATATTAATACATTAAAGTCTGGATTCTCTTAACGACCTTGGGATCAGAGCCCAAGGCGGAACCTCCCAAAGACTATGATATCGGACCGGCGGGGATTTGAACCCTCGCCAGGATATCTGTATGCCAGTGACCATACCATTCCGCCACGAAGAAAGATAAAAGTCAATGACAATTCTTTCTATACATATACCTGTCAAATTCAGGTTTTCTGTACTTAGAATTGAAATCAACCCATCTTCACCATCGTAGCTAATTGGTAGGTTTGGGACTTGGCATTCGATTAATGATAAATTTTTTGCACATTTAAACGTGTTTCTTTCATATTTCAAATAAGCCATATATATTAATACATTAAAGTCTGGATTCTCTTAACGACCTTGGGATCAGAGCCCAAGGCGGAACCTCCCAAAGACTATGATATCGGACCGGCGGGGATTTGAACCCTCGCCAGGATATCTGTATGCCAGTGACCATACCATTCCGCCACGAAGAAAGATAAAAGTCAATGACAATTCTTCTATACATATACCTGTCAAATTCAGGTTTTCTGTACTTAGAATTGAAATCAACCCATCTTCACCATCGTAGCTAATTGGTAGGTTTGGGACTTGGCATTCGATTAATGATAAATTTTTTGCACATTTAAACGTGTTTCTTTCATATTTCAAATAAGCCATATATATTAATACATTAAAGTCTGGATTCTCTTAACGACCTTGGGATCAGAGCCCAAGGCGGAACCTCCCAAAGACTATGATATCGGACCGGCGGGGATTTGAACCCTCGCCAGGATATCTGTATGCCAGTGACCATACCATTCCGCCACGAAGAAAGATAAAAGTCAATGACAATTCTTCTATACATATACCTGTCAAATTCAGGTTTTCTGTACTTAGAATTGAAATCAACCCATCTTCACCATCGTAGCTAATTGGTAGGTTTGGGACTTGGCATTCGATTAATGATAAATTTTTTGCACATTTAAACGTGTTTCTTTCATATTTCAAATAAGCCATATATATTAATACATTAAAGTCTGGATTCTCTTAACGACCTTGGGATCAGAGCCCAAGGCGGAACCTCCCAAAGACTATGATATCGGACCGGCGGGGATTTGAACCCTCGCCAGGATATCTGTATGCCAGTGACCATACCATTCCGCCACGAAGAAAGATAAAAGTCAATGACAATTCTTCTATACATATACCTGTCAAATTCAGGTTTTCTGTACTTAGAATTGAAATCAACCCATCTTCACCATCGTAGCTAATTGGTAGGTTTGGGACTTGGCATTCGATTAATGATAAATTTTTTGCACATTTAAACGTGTTTCTTTCATATTTCAAATAAGCCATATATATTAATACATTAAAGTCTGGATTCTCTTAACGACCTTGGGATCAGAGCCCAAGGCGGAACCTCCCAAAGACTATGATATCGGACCGGCGGGGATTTGAACCCTCGCCAGGATATCTGTATGCCAGTGACCATACCATTCCGCCACGAAGAAAGATAAAAGTCAATGACAATTCTTCTATACATATACCTGTCAAATTCAGGTTTTCTGTACTTAGAATTGAAATCAACCCATCTTCACCATCGTAGCTAATTGGTAGGTTTGGGACTTGGCATTCGATTAATGATAAATTTTTTGCACATTTAAACGTGTTTCTTTCATATTTCAAATAAGCCATATATATTAATACATTAAAGTCTGGATTCTCTTAACGACCTTGGGATCAGAGCCCAAGGCGGAACCTCCCAAAGACTATGATATCGGACCGGCGGGGATTTGAACCCTCGCCAGGATATCTGTATGCCAGTGACCATACCATTCCGCCACGAAGAAAGATAAAAGTCAATGACAATTCTTCTATACATATACCTGTCAAATTCAGGTTTTCTGTACTTAGAATTGAAATCAACCCATCTTCACCATCGTAGCTAATTGGTAGGTTTGGGACTTGGCATTCGATTAATGATAAATTTTTTGCACATTTAAACGTGTTTCTTTCATATTTCAAATAAGCCATATATATTAATACATTAAAGTCTGGATTCTCTTAACGACCTTGGGATCAGAGCCCAAGGCGGAACCTCCCAAAGACTATGATATCGGACCGGCGGGGATTTGAACCCTCGCCAGGATATCTGTATGCCAGTGACCATACCATTCCGCCACGAAGAAAGATAAAAGTCAATGACAATTCTTCTATACATATACCTGTCAAATTCAGGTTTTCTGTACTTAGAATTGAAATCAACCCATCTTCACCATCGTAGCTAATTGGTAGGTTTGGGACTTGGCATTCGATTAATGATAAATTTTTTGCACATTTAAACGTGTTTCTTTCATATTTCAAATAAGCCATATATATTAATACATTAAAGTCTGGATTCTCTTAACGACCTTGGGATCAGAGCCCAAGGCGGAACCTCCCAAAGACTATGATATCGGACCGGCGGGGATTTGAACCCTCGCCAGGATATCTGTATGCCAGTGACCATACCATTCCGCCACGAAGAAAGATAAAAGTCAATGACAATTCTTCTATACATATACCTGTCAAATTCAGGTTTTCTGTACTTAGAATTGAAATCAACCCATCTTCACCATCGTAGCTAATTGGTAGGTTTGGGACTTGGCATTCGATTAATGATAAATTTTTTGCACATTTAAACGTGTTTCTTTCATATTTCAAATAAGCCATATATATTAATACATTAAAGTCTGGATTCTCTTAACGACCTTGGGATCAGAGCCCAAGGCGGAACCTCCCAAAGACTATGATATCGGACCGGCGGGGATTTGAACCCTCGCCAGGATATCTGTATGCCAGTGACCATACCATTCCGCCACGAAGAAAGATAAAAGTCAATGACAATTCTTCTATACATATACCTGTCAAATTCAGGTTTTCTGTACTTAGAATTGAAATCAACCCATCTTCACCATCGTAGCTAATTGGTAGGTTTGGGACTTGGCATTCGATTAATGATAAATTTTTTGCACATTTAAACGTGTTTCTTTCATATTTCAAATAAGCCATATATATTAATACATTAAAGTCTGGATTCTCTTAACGACCTTGGGATCAGAGCCCAAGGCGGAACCTCCCAAAGACTATGATATCGGACCGGCGGGGATTTGAACCCTCGCCAGGATATCTGTATGCCAGTGACCATACCATTCCGCCACGAAGAAAGATAAAAGTCAATGACAATTCTTCTATACATATACCTGTCAAATTCAGGTTTTCTGTACTTAGAATTGAAATCAACCCATCTTCACCATCGTAGCTAATTGGTAGGTTTGGGACTTGGCATTCGATTAATGATAAATTTTTTGCACATTTAAACGTGTTTCTTTCATATTTCAAATAAGCCATATATATTAATACATTAAAGTCTGGATTCTCTTAACGACCTTGGGATCAGAGCCCAAGGCGGAACCTCCCAAAGACTATGATATCGGACCGGCGGGGATTTGAACCCTCGCCAGGATATCTGTATGCCAGTGACCATACCATTCCGCCACGAAGAAAGATAAAAGTCAATGACAATTCTTCTATACATATACCTGTCAAATTCAGGTTTTCTGTACTTAGAATTGAAATCAACCCATCTTCACCATCGTAGCTAATTGGTAGGTTTGGGACTTGGCATTCGATTAATGATAAATTTTTTGCACATTTAAACGTGTTTCTTTCATATTTCAAATAAGCCATATATATTAATACATTAAAGTCTGGATTCTCTTAACGACCTTGGGATCAGAGCCCAAGGCGGAACCTCCCAAAGACTATGATATCGGACCGGCGGGGATTTGAACCCTCGCCAGGATATCTGTATGCCAGTGACCATACCATTCCGCCACGAAGAAAGATAAAAGTCAATGACAATTTTTCTATACATATACCTGTCAAATTCAGGTTTTCTGTACTTAGAATTGAAATCAACCCATCTTCACCATCGTAGCTAATTGGTAGGTTTGGGACTTGGCATTCGATTAATGATAAATTTTTTGCACATTTAAACGTGTTTCTTTCATATTTCAAATAAGCCATATATATTAATACATTAAAGTCTGGATTCTCTTAACGACCTTGGGATCAGAGCCCAAGGCGGAACCTCCCAAAGACTATGATATCGGACCGGCGGGGATTTGAACCCTCGCCAGGATATCTGTATGCCAGTGACCATACCATTCCGCCACGAAGAAAGATAAAAGTCAATGACAATTCTTCTATACATATACCTGTCAAATTCAGGTTTTCTGTACTTAGAATTGAAATCAACCCATCTTCACCATCGTAGCTAATTGGTAGGTTTGGGACTTGGCATTCGATTAATGATAAATTTTTTGCACATTTAAACGTGTTTCTTTCATATTTCAAATAAGCCATATATATTAATACATTAAAGTCTGGATTCTCTTAACGACCTTGGGATCAGAGCCCAAGGCGGAACCTCCCAAAGACTATGATATCGGACCGGCGGGGATTTGAACCCTCGCCAGGATATCTGTATGCCAGTGACCATACCATTCCGCCACGAAGAAAGATAAAAGTCAATGACAATTCTTCTATACATATACCTGTCAAATTCAGGTTTTCTGTACTTAGAATTGAAATCAACCCATCTTCACCATCGTAGCTAATTGGTAGGTTTGGGACTTGGCATTCGATTAATGATAAATTTTTTGCACATTTAAACGTGTTTCTTTCATATTTCAAATAAGCCATATATATTAATACATTAAAGTCTGGATTCTCTTAACGACCTTGGGATCAGAGCCCAAGGCGGAACCTCCCAAAGACTATGATATCGGACCGGCGGGGATTTGAACCCTCGCCAGGATATCTGTATGCCAGTGACCATACCATTCCGCCACGAAGAAAGATAAAAGTCAATGACAATTCTTCTATACATATACCTGTCAAATTCAGGTTTTCTGTACTTAGAATTGAAATCAACCCATCTTCACCATCGTAGCTAATTGGTAGGTTTGGGACTTGGCATTCGATTAATGATAAATTTTTTGCACATTTAAACGTGTTTCTTTCATATTTCAAATAAGCCATATATATTAATACATTAAAGTCTGGATTCTCTTAACGACCTTGGGATCAGAGCCCAAGGCGGAACCTCCCAAAGACTATGATATCGGACCGGCGGGGATTTGAACCCTCGCCAGGATATCTGTATGCCAGTGACCATACCATTCCGCCACGAAGAAAGATAAAAGTCAATGACAATTCTTCTATACATATACCTGTCAAATTCAGGTTTTCTGTACTTAGAATTGAAATCAACCCATCTTCACCATCGTAGCTAATTGGTAGGTTTGGGACTTGGCATTCGATTAATGATAAATTTTTTGCACATTTAAACGTGTTTCTTTCATATTTCAAATAAGCCATATATATTAATACATTAAAGTCTGGATTCTCTTAACGACCTTGGGATCAGAGCCCAAGGCGGAACCTCCCAAAGACTATGATATCGGACCGGCGGGGATTTGAACCCTCGCCAGGATATCTGTATGCCAGTGACCATACCATTCCGCCACGAAGAAAGATAAAAGTCAATGACAATTCTTCTATACATATACCTGTCAAATTCAGGTTTTCTGTACTTAGAATTGAAATCAACCCATCTTCACCATCGTAGCTAATTGGTAGGTTTGGGACTTGGCATTCGATTAATGATAAATTTTTTGCACATTTAAACGTGTTTCTTTCATATTTCAAATAAGCCATATATATTAATACATTAAAGTCTGGATTCTCTTAACGACCTTGGGATCAGAGCCCAAGGCGGAACCTCCCAAAGACTATGATATCGGACCGGCGGGGATTTGAACCCTCGCCAGGATATCTGTATGCCAGTGACCATACCATTCCGCCACGAAGAAAGATAAAAGTCAATGACAATTCTTCTATACATATACCTGTCAAATTCAGGTTTTCTGTACTTAGAATTGAAATCAACCCATCTTCACCATCGTAGCTAATTGGTAGGTTTGGGACTTGGCATTCGATTAATGATAAATTTTTTGCACATTTAAACGTGTTTCTTTCATATTTCAAATAAGCCATATATATTAATACATTAAAGTCTGGATTCTCTTAACGACCTTGGGATCAGAGCCCAAGGCGGAACCTCCCAAAGACCATGATATCGGACCGGCGGGGATTTGAACCCTCGCCAGGATATCTGTATGCCAGTGACCATACCATTCCGCCACGAAGAAAGATAAAAGTCAATGACAATTCTTCTATACATATACCTGTCAAATTCAGGTTTTCTGTACTTAGAATTGAAATCAACCCATCTTCACCATCGTAGCTAATTGGTAGGTTTGGGACTTGGCATTCGATTAATGATAAATTTTTTGCACATTTAAACGTGTTTCTTTCATATTTCAAATAAGCCATATATATTAATACATTAAAGTCTGGATTCTCTTAACGACCTTGGGATCAGAGCCCAAGGCGGAACCTCCCAAAGACCATGATATCGGACCGGCGGGGATTTGAACCCTCGCCAGGATATCTGTATGCCAGTGACCATACCATTCCGCCACGAAGAAAGATAAAAGTCAATGACAATTCTTCTATACATATACCTGTCAAATTCAGGTTTTCTGTACTTAGAATTGAAATCAACCCATCTTCACCATCGTAGCTAATTGGTAGGTTTGGGACTTGGCATTCGATTAATGATAAATTTTTTGCACATTTAAACGTGTTTCTTTCATATTTCAAATAAGCCCTATATATTAATACATCAAAGTCTGGATTCTCTTAACGACCTTGGGATCAGAGCCCAAGGCGGAATCTCCCAAAGACTATGATATCGGACCGCAGGGATTTGAACCCTCGCCAGGATATCTGTATGCCAGTGACCATACTATTCCGCCACGAAGAAAGATAATAGTCAATGACAATTTTTCTATACATATACCTGTCAAATTTAGGTTTTCTGTACTTAGAATTGAAATCAACCCATCTTCACCATCGTAGCTAATTGGTAGGTTTGGGACTTGGCATTCGATTAATGATAAATTTTTTGCACATTTAAACGTGTTTCTTTCATATTTCAAATAAGCCATATATATTAATACATTAAAGTCTGGATTCTCTTAACGACCTTGGGATCAGAGCCCAAGGCGGAACCTCCCAAAGACTATGATATCGGACCGGCGGGGATTTGAACCCTCGCCAGGATATCTGTATGCCAGTGACCATACCATTCCGCTACGAAGAAAGATAAAAGTCAATGACAATTCTTCTATACATATACCTGTCAAATTCAGGTTTTCTGTACTTAGAATTGAAATCAACCCATCTTCACCATCGTAGCTAATTGGTAGGTTTGGGACTTGGCATTCGATTAATGATAAATTTTTTGCACATTTAAACGTGTTTCTTTCATATTTCAAATAAGACATATATATTAATACATTAAAGTCTGGATTCTCTTAACGACCTTGGGATCAGAGCCCAAGGCGGAACCTCCCAAAGACTATGATATCTGACCGGCGGGGATTTGAACCCTCGCCAGGATATCTGTATGCCAGTGACCATACCATTCCGCCACGAAGAAAGATAAAAGTCAATGACAATTCTTCTATACATATACCTGTCAAATTCAGGTTTTCTGTACTTAGAATTGAAATCAACCCATCTTCACCATCGTAGCTAATTGGTAGGTTTGGGACTTGGCATTCGATTAATGATAAATTTTTTGCACATTTAAACGTGTTTCTTTCATATTTCAAATAAGCCATATATATTAATACATTAAAGTCTGGATTCTCTTAACGACCTTGGGATCAGAGCCCAAGGCGGAACCTCCCAAAGACTATGATATCGGACCGGCGGGGATTTGAACCCTCGCCAGGATATCTGTATGCCAGTGACCATACCATTCCGCCACGAAGAAAGATAAAAGTCAATGACAATTCTTCTATACATATACCTGTCAAATTCAGGTTTTCTGTACTTAGAATTGAAATCAACCCATCTTCACCATCGTAGCTAATTAGTAGGTTTGGGACTTGGCATTCGATTAATGATAAATTTTTTGCACATTTAAACGTGTTTCTTTCATATTTCAAATAAGCCATATATATTAATACATTAAAGTCTGGATTCTCTTAACGACCTTGGGATCAGAGCCCAAGGCGGAACCTCCCAAAGACTATGATATCGGACCGGCGGGGATTTGAACCCTCGCCATGATATCTGTATGCCAGTGACCATACCATTCCGCCACGAAGAAAGATAAAAGTCAATGACAATTTTTCTATACATATACCTGTCAAATTCAGGTTTTCTGTACTTAGAATTGAAATCAACCCATCTTCACCATCGTAGCTAATTGGTAGGTTTGGGACTTGGCATTCGATTAATGATAAATTTTTTTGAATATTTAAACGTGTTTCTTTCATATTTCAAATAAGCCATATATATTAATACATTAAAGTCTGGATTCTCTTAACGACCTTGGGATCAGAGCCCAAGGCGGAACCTCCCAAAGACCATGATATCGGACCGGCGGGGATTTGAACCCTCGCCAGGATATCTGTATGCCAGTGACCATACCATTCCGCCACGAAGAAAGATAAAAATCGATGACAATTCTTCCATACATATACCTGTCAAATTCAGGTTTTCTGTACTTAGAATTGAAATCAACCCATCTTCACCATCGTAGTTAATTGGTAGGTTTGGGACTTGGCATTCGATTAATGATATAAATTTTTTGCACATTTAAACGTGTTTCTTTCATATTTCAAATAAGCCATATATATTAATACATTAAAGTCTGGATTCTCTTAACGACCTTGGGATCAGAGCCCAAGGCGGAACCTCCCAAAGACTATGATATCGGACCGGCGGGGATTTGAACCCTCGCCAGGATATCTGTATGCCAGTGACCATACCATTCCGCCACGAAGAAAGATAAAAGTCAATGACAATTCTTCTATACATATACCTGTCAAATTCAGGTTTTCTGTACTTAGAATTGAAATCAACCCATCTTCACCATCGTAGCTAATTGGTAGGTTTAGGACTTGGCATTCGATTAATGATAAATTTTTTGCACATTTAAACGTGTTTCTTTCATATTTCAAATAAGCCATATATATTAATACATTAAAGTTTGGATTCTCTTAACCACCTTTGGGATCAGAGCCCAAGGCGGAACCTCCCAAAGACTATGATATCGGACCGGCGGGGATTGGAACCCTCGCCAGGATATCTGTATGCCAGTGACCATACCATTCCGCCACGAAGATAGATAAAAGTCAATGACAATTCTTCTATACATATACTTGTCAAATTTAGGTTTTCTGTACTTAGAATTGAAATCAACCCATCTTCACCATCATAGCTAATTGGTAGGTTTGGGACTTGGCATTCGATTAATGATAAATTTTTTGCAAATTTAAACGTGTTTCTTTCATATTTCAAATAAGCCATATATATTAATACATTAAAGTCTGGATTCTCTTAACGACCTTGGGATCAGAGCCCAAGGGGGAACCTCCCAAAGACCATGATATCGGACCGGCGGGGATTTGAACCCTCGCCAGGATATCTGTATGCCAGTGACCATACCATTCCGCCACGAAGAAAGATAAAAGTCAATGACAATTCTTCTATACATATACCTGTCAAATTCAGGTTTTCTGTACTTAGAATTGAAATCAACCCATCTTCACCATCGTAGCTAATTGGTAGGTTTGGGACTTGGCATTCGATTAATGATAAATTTTTTGCACATTTAAACGTGTTTCTTTCATATTTCAAATAAGCCATATATATTAATACATTAAAGTCTGGATTCTCTTAACGACCTTGGGATCAGAGCCCAAGGCGGAACCTCCCAAAGACCATGATATCGGACCGGCGGGGATTTGAACCCTCGCCAGGATATCTGTATGCCAGTGACCATACCATTCCGCCACGAAGAAAGATAAAAGTCAATGACAATTCTTCTATACATATACCTGTCAAATTCAGGTTTTCTGTACTTAGAATTGAAATCAACCCATCTTCACCATCGTAGCTAATTGGTAGGTTTGGGACTTGGCATTCGATTAATGATAAATTTTTTGCACATTTAAACGTGTTTCTTTCATATTTCAAATAAGCCATATATATTAATACATTAAAGTCTGGATTCTCTTAACGACCTTGGGATCAGAGCCCAAGGCGGAACCTCCCAAAGACTATGATATCGGACCGGCAGGGATTTGAACCCTCGCCAGGATATCTGTATGCCAGTGACCATACCATTCCGCCACGAAGAAAGATAAAGTCAATGACAATTCTTCTATACATATACCTGTCAAATTCAGGTTTTCTGTACTTAGAATTGAAATCAACCCATCTTCACCATCGTAGCTAATTGGTAGGTTTGGGACTTGGCATTCGATTAATGATAAATTTTTTGCACATTTAAACGTGTTTCTTTCATATTTCAAATAAGCCATATATATTAATACATTAAAGTCTGGATTCTCTTAACGACCTTGGGATCAGAGCCCAAGGCGGAACCTCCCAAAGACTATGATATCGGACCGGCGGGGATTTGAACCCTCGCCAGGATATCTGTATGCCAGTGACCATACCATTCCGCCACGAAGAAAGATAAAAGTCAATGACAATTCTTCTATACATATACCTGTCAAATTCAGGTTTTCTGTACTTAGAATTGAAATCAACCCATCTTCACCATCGTAGCTAATTGGTAGGTTTGGGACTTGGCATTCGATTAATGATAAATTTTTTGCACATTTAAACGTGTTTCTTTCATATTTCAAATAAGACATATATATTAATACATTAAAGTCTGGATTCTCTTAACGACCTTGGGATCAGAGCCCAAGGCGGAACCTCCCAAAGACTATGATATCTGACCGGCGGGGATTTGAACCCTCGCCAGGATATCTGTATGCCAGTGACCATACCATTCCGCCACGAAGAAAGATAAAAGTCAATGACAATTCTTCTATACATATACCTGTCAAATTCAGGTTTTCTGTACTTAGAATTGAAATCAACCCATCTTCACCATCGTAGCTAATTGGTAGGTTTGGGACTTGGCATTCGATTAATGATAAATTTTTTGCACATTTAAACGTGTTTCTTTCATATTTCAAATAAGCCATATATATTAATACATTAAAGTCTGGATTCTCTTAACGACCTTGGGATCAGAGCCCAAGGCGGAACCTCCCAAAGACTATGATATCGGACCGGCGGGGATTTGAACCCTCGCCAGGATATCTGTATGCCAGTGACCATACCATTCCGCCACGAAGAAAGATAAAAGTCAATGACAATTCTTCTATACATATACCTGTCAAATTCAGGTTTTCTGTACTTAGAATTGAAATCAACCCATCTTCACCATCGTAGCTAATTAGTAGGTTTGGGACTTGGCATTCGATTAATGATAAATTTTTTGCACATTTAAACGTGTTTCTTTCATATTTCAAATAAGCCATATATATTAATACATTAAAGTCTGGATTCTCTTAACGACCTTGGGATCAGAGCCCAAGGCGGAACCTCCCAAAGACTATGATATCGGACCGGCGGGGATTTGAACCCTCGCCATGATATCTGTATGCCAGTGACCATACCATTCCGCCACGAAGAAAGATAAAAGTCAATGACAATTTTTCTATACATATACCTGTCAAATTCAGGTTTTCTGTACTTAGAATTGAAATCAACCCATCTTCACCATCGTAGCTAATTGGTAGGTTTGGGACTTGGCATTCGATTAATGATAAATTTTTTTGAATATTTAAACGTGTTTCTTTCATATTTCAAATAAGCCATATATATTAATACATTAAAGTCTGGATTCTCTTAACGACCTTGGGATCAGAGCCCAAGGCGGAACCTCCCAAAGACCATGATATCGGACCGGCGGGGATTTGAACCCTCGCCAGGATATCTGTATGCCAGTGACCATACCATTCCGCCACGAAGAAAGATAAAAATCGATGACAATTCTTCCATACATATACCTGTCAAATTCAGGTTTTCTGTACTTAGAATTGAAATCAACCCATCTTCACCATCGTAGTTAATTGGTAGGTTTGGGACTTGGCATTCGATTAATGATATAAATTTTTTGCACATTTAAACGTGTTTCTTTCATATTTCAAATAAGCCATATATATTAATACATTAAAGTCTGGATTCTCTTAACGACCTTGGGATCAGAGCCCAAGGCGGAACCTCCCAAAGACTATGATATCGGACCGGCGGGGATTTGAACCCTCGCCAGGATATCTGTATGCCAGTGACCATACCATTCCGCCACGAAGAAAGATAAAAGTCAATGACAATTCTTCTATACATATACCTGTCAAATTCAGGTTTTCTGTACTTAGAATTGAAATCAACCCATCTTCACCATCGTAGCTAATTGGTAGGTTTAGGACTTGGCATTCGATTAATGATAAATTTTTTGCACATTTAAACGTGTTTCTTTCATATTTCAAATAAGCCATATATATTAATACATTAAAGTTTGGATTCTCTTAACCACCTTTGGGATCAGAGCCCAAGGCGGAACCTCCCAAAGACTATGATATCGGACCGGCGGGGATTGGAACCCTCGCCAGGATATCTGTATGCCAGTGACCATACCATTCCGCCACGAAGATAGATAAAAGTCAATGACAATTCTTCTATACATATACTTGACAAATTTAGGTTTTCTGTACTTAGAATTGAAATCAACCCATCTTCACCATCATAGCTAATTGGTAGGTTTGGGACTTGGCATTCGATTAATGATAAATTTTTTGCAAATTTAAACGTGTTTCTTTCATATTTCAAATAAGCCATATATATTAATACATTAAAGTCTGGATTCTCTTAACGACCTTGGGATCAGAGCCCAAGGGGGAACCTCCCAAAGACCATGATATCGGACCGGCGGGGATTTGAACCCTCGCCAGGATATCTGTATGCCAGTGACCATACCATTCCGCCACGAAGAAAGATAAAAGTCAATGACAATTCTTCTATACATATACCTGTCAAATTCAGGTTTTCTGTACTTAGAATTGAAATCAACCCATCTTCACCATCGTAGCTAATTGGTAGGTTTGGGACTTGGCATTCGATTAATGATAAATTTTTTGCACATTTAAACGTGTTTCTTTCATATTTCAAATAAGCCATATATATTAATACATTAAAGTCTGGATTCTCTTAACGACCTTGGGATCAGAGCCCAAGGCGGAACCTCCCAAAGACCATGATATCGGACCGGCGGGGATTTGAACCCTCGCCAGGATATCTGTATGCCAGTGACCATACCATTCCGCCACGAAGAAAGATAAAAGTCAATGACAATTTTTCTATACATATAC
>NC_090733.1:33491697-33494197 GCF_036898095.1 Palaemon carinicauda
GTTCAATACATTTAAAGCTTCAAAAATACCAGCAAGGTATGCCAAGGACAAGCCTACCTCCTCTGAATTAAAGGTGGCATGGTACTCATTTTGTTCAATTCCTAAAAACCGTGCTACCTCTTCTCGAAGCTCGTAAAAGCGTCCCAACATGTTACCCTTTGACAGCCAGCGCACATTAGTGTGGAAAAGCAGTGTCTCATGCTCTGTTTCCAAATCTTGACACAACTTCATAAACAGTCGTGTGTTGAGGGCACTATGCTTTATGTGGTTTAAAATCTTGATCACAAAGTTATTCACATACATGCAAAATAAATGAATATTTAATTTAGCATTCAGACCAAAAAAATCCTAATATAGAAATAACTAAAATTTAATAAAAACATTTATACCGTTGCTCTATATAATATACAAAACTAGATGATAATATAGTCTTTCATATGGACAATAATTTCTTTCAACATCTTCACGTTTATGAGGATTCCAAATGCATATATAATTATATATATCGTAGTTATTCATGTGCATTTTCTAAAATCTGGTCACTCTGCCTATATGCATAATGCATATGCATAATTTCATTATAAATTCCCTTTCCACACCTCAAATAAATGAACACCCTAGTTATAGGTATATCAAATGAAACAAATATATTATGCAGGTGAAATAAGTCATAACATGATATGAAAAAAAAAAATTCTGCTCGTTCACGTGTTACACACACATTTTGATTTTTGATACTGCACATAACTTATCTAAAATAGTAAAACAGCTACAAAGGGATGAATGAACATACAGTAAACACATACGCCCAAAAAAGAAAAAGAAATACTTCTAAATCAGAACTACACTA
Source organism: Palaemon carinicauda (assembly GCF_036898095.1). Classification (NCBI taxonomy): domain Eukaryota; kingdom Metazoa; phylum Arthropoda; class Malacostraca; order Decapoda; family Palaemonidae; genus Palaemon; species Palaemon carinicauda. The sequence goes on from NC_090733.1 coordinate 33,492,548, forward strand.
AATACATTAAAAGTAATGTAGTAATTACCAGTACTGGATAATAATTGAAATATATTATGCAGGACTTGAAAGTCCTCACTACTTCGTTTGACAGACTGAGATGAGCAATAAGGTGATACGAGAGGCGTTCAGCTCCTGAAGAAACTTTTCTCTGACCGCTCTCATCTAAGGGTTAGCTACACGGGTCACTTTCATAACTTTTGGCATTTATTAATTTAGTTTTTGGTATGTTTTGAGATAATAATTAAAAGAAACATACGGAAGCCGTGATAATGTTTTCGACTATTTTGCAATTAGTATTAAAAAAAAATGGTACCATCTAGCAGCCCTGCTTGCGCCCCCCTTGGAAGCTCCTGGCACCCCCCCCCCCCCCCCCAGGGGGGCGTTCCCCCAGTTTAAGAATCACTGCTCTAGCACATCGTCACATATACATATAGTATTTAAACTGCAAGAGAAATTGTGATTTATATTAGAACTGAGTATCCTGCTTCTCATATGTCCTGCTAAGAATGTGGATGTCTTGAGATTAAGTAAATAAGAGTCTGTGCAAGGCATAACTACTTTTGTGTTCAATCTACCATAATCAAGACTTAGAGGATTCTATCGTCGATTGTCTTCTTGTCATTTCAAATAAGTTAAAGAAAAAAAATAGAGTTGCTTTTTTTTTTTGTTCCACACTCACCGTGGGAAATTGTTAGATTCTGTTTCTCTTACTAATAACAACAGCTTAATAGCTTTGGATATCGCCTTTGAATCATCTTTTAGCAAATAATGAAATAAGCTATCCTCAGGTCTGGTAACAGTTTGGATGTAGAATAAAGTGACACCTATGGCATTATGACAAGTAAGTTGGGTTCTCTAGTTTGAATGTCTGATTTTGCCTTGATTTCGTTTGGAACTATGGCTAACGAGTTATTGAGTCCTTTGACTGGCCCGACAGTACTACATTAGATCCCTCTTTCTGGCTACCCTCATTTGATCCTTTGCTGACACATGCAACGAGTAGTCTGGCCTATTCTTTACACAATCTCGTCTGTCCTTATATACCTAACAACACTGAGATTACTAGACAATTCTTCTCTCTCAAAGGGTTAACTGATGCAGAGTAATAGTTCAGTGGGCACTTTTCTCTTGGTAAGGGTAAAAGAGACTCTTTACCCATGGTAAGTAGCTCTTCCAGGAGATCGGCACTCTTCGGTTCTGCCATAGCCTCTGTACCATGGTCTTCCACTGTCTTGGGGTAGAGTTCTCTTGCTTGGAGATACTCTCGAGCACACTAATCAATCTTATTCCTGTTCTTGATATTTTGAAGTTTTTTTAGTTATATATGAAAGATTTATTTAAAAGTTATCTTTTTAATATCTCTTGTTTATTTCCTTATTTCCTCTCCTTACAGGACTATTTTCCATATTGGATCCCTTCGGTTAATAGTATCCTGCTTTTCCAACTAAAGATGAAATAATAATAATAATAATAATAATAATAATAATAATAATAATAATAATAATAATAATAATAATTAAGACTGAGCAGCCCGTCTCTGAGGTGTGATAATCATGCAAGATACACAAAAAATCTCCTGCTGACTGGAATGATATTTTTAATGATCTTTTGCATTTAAAATGGTTAAATTCTTATGAAATTATTGAG
>NC_090733.1:33506697-33516697 GCF_036898095.1 Palaemon carinicauda
CTCTTACCAAAGGATCTGTTACTGAGGCAAACTGTAGAGAGCCCAGCACTCTCTCCTGTCCGCGTCTTGATATCCGTTTTGGATTCTAGTAGTCTCTTGACAGATCCTGCTATTTCTTGCCTCTTCTTCACAAGAATGGAAAGCTGGTGTGACTGTAAGTTCCCGTGGTTTCCCAACCACTGAAACTTTTGAGAGGGAGAAAGTCGAACCCTTTTGATGTTGATCTTGAATCCTAGATCTTCCAGGAACTGGATCAGCGTTTTGGAGGCTGGCATGCATTCTGTCCTGGATGCTGCCCACACCAGCCAGTCGTCCAAGTAGGCCACTACTTGGATTCCCTTTAGGCGTAATTGCTGGACCGCTGCGTTCGCAAGCTTCGGGAAAGTTGCCCGAATGGCATGGCTCTGAAGGCATAAAGTCTTCGTTGTAGCTTGAACCCTAGGTAGGAAGAGAGGTGACGACTGATTGGAACATGCCAATAAGTGTCTGATAAGTCATAGAGACGGTGTATGCACGTTTGGGCAGTAGGGTCCTTATGTGTTGAAGTATCAGCCTCCTGAACTTGTAGTTCACTATGAACTTGTTGAGTGGCGACAAGTCTAGAATGACTGTGAGTTTTTCTGAGTCCTTCTTTGGAACACAAAACAGCCTTCCTTAGAACTTGATGGACTTTACCCTTCGGATTACTCTTTTCTCCTAGAGTTCTCGAACATATTCTTCCAGAACGGGGGTAGAGTGTTGGAAGAACTGTGGGAACAGAGGTGGAGTGCTATACCAGCTCCAACCCAGTCCATTCTTGATTAGGCTGTGGGCCCAGGAATCGAAGGTCCAGCGATCCCGAAATAGATGAAGTCTCCCTCCTACCGGAAGCATCTCACTTCTGCTGTTGTGGACCTGAGGCCTTGCCTCTTTGACCGCGTCCTCCCCTGAATCCCCTTCCTCTTGAAGGGCGTCTAGAGGAAGCTCTGGCTGTTCCTCTAGCTCTTGGGCTAAAGGTCGTTTTCTGCCCTTCGAACGCTGGGTTGAACACCGACAACTGAGTCGTCACCGCTTGAGGTACCAACTGGTACGTGGTTGGAGGTTTTGCCACCATCTGAGGTACCGCGGACGCCGGAAGTTGTCGCTGCTGCTCTCTATAAGGCTTGGCTGACCGAAAGGATAGCCTAGGCTTCTTTGTCTTCCTCTTGGGTTAGGGACCCTCATCCGGGTAAGACTTTCGCTTAATAGTTAGGCCCCACTTCTGGAGAAGGTACCTATTCTCCGTGGTGGTCCTATCCCCTACCTCTTCGACCACTTCATTAGGGAAGAGGTCCTTACCCCATATACAAGAGGATATCAGTTTCCTAGGTACGTGCCTCACTGCAGCTGAGACAAACTAGAACTCTCTACAAGCACTCCTAGCTTTGATAAAACTATTGAGATCCTTTGTCACTATGGCCAGATTGGTTTTGGCCACTACCACGAACATGTCTTGGATCTTGGGGTCGCTTGCAATTGTTTCAAGAGTCGTCTGTAAGGACATCAATACAGCAAGTCTTTCTTTTGTCTCTTGCTCCCTGCGCAAGAGAAAATCTGATAGCTTTGGAAGGTCCTCACCGAAGGATATAAGGATGTAAGGATATAAGGCGGCACTGCCTTACAACCTTACGTCCGGCAATATCAGCGTCCAACTTCTCGACTGAGAAGGTAAGGTGAATATCCTTCCAGTCTTTCTGGTCTATGGGTAAGGTCAGGGACAACGGCTTGCACACCTTCAAAGAGGGACATGGTTTCCCTGCCTCAACCGCCTTCAAGGCAGCCTTATATTCCTTTTCCATAAAGGGAAAGGCTCTGGTAGGAAAAGCCACAAAGGAAGGATGCTTCTTACTCAAAGCTGGTATCTTTGAGTTTGGGAAGCCCCTCTCTTTCATTGAGTTCGTCAGTAAGGCCTGTGCCTTCCTATGGTCAAAGACTATGACCTCTTTCGGCTCCGTCTCTTCCTTTGTGGCTGGCTCCTTCCTAAGACGGATATAGCAGTCCGAGTAAGACTCCTTGTTGAGCCAGAATTCCACTTCTTCAAAGGGAATTGAACCCAACTTCTACGCTATGAAAATCTTCCTAGTTGTCATAGGCATGTGCTAGGCATACCTCCAAGGATTGGCATCCGAGCACAAAGGAAGATCCGTCACGTTCAGCTTCTTCTGGGGCCCACATGATGATGCAAGTCTACGCATCTCCAACTTCATTGCAGCTTCCTTTTCTTCATTCTTCTTCTGCATCTGTTGAATCATTTCAACGATGGAAGAAAGAGTCCTTCCCAGTTCATCTGGGATAGCAGACGATGTTGAGGGAACAGGTTCAGTGGCCGGAACCGATGTAACTGACACCTTGTCGATTTCTCCCTCCTTAGTATCAGGTGCCTGGGTCAGCTCCTCTTCTTGGCCTTCTGCCAAAAGGTCCTTTTTGGTGTACTCTGACACTTCAGACATACTATTGTCCAGTTGGATGTCTTGTAGGGCATCCGAGACTTCAGAATCTACAGGAATCTGAACTGTCGGGATCTCTGCTTGAGGATGAGGAATCACTGCATCCGCCGATGCCTTAGGAAAAAGGTAAGCCCTCATCTTCTCGCTTGGAAGATAGGGGCCTGTAGTATTCTTCTGAAAACCCCTCACCCAGGCTCGTAACTTTTCCCTAGCTGCGTCCCTTGACTCCGCCGACTTAGGGGTGTGAAATGCCTCGGTAATCAGGTTAGAACAGATAGAACATACCTGAGGGTCCCAATACCAGAGATCACCTTTAGAGACCGCGCATGCTGCATGCCTCCTGCACAACTCATGTCCACATAAGTTCTTTTTGCAGACGTTGCAAAACATGCTCCAGCACTTTGGATGGTCCTCCTGTAAAGAGAAGAAATTCCATGAGTATCAAGTGAAAATATATCATTAGATAACTAATATTAATATATATAGCTTATAACAGTCAAGCTACAAAGGAAAGAAGGAATGACACATACTTGTATTTCCTGCCCAGCCAATTGCTGTGACCTTCCATATATTAAAACTAAGGTTAAATCTCGTTCTAGAATAACCTTCATCATATTTTCCAGAGGAAATTTTAGGTGTAGCTCACGCCATTATAAAGATTTTTAATATACTGGATGATTAATAAAGAAAGAGCTCACTTTCTTTATTCTGTACGGTCTCAACAAAAGGCTGTACAAGACAACACCAAGTATGATGGAAGAACTTAGTGTTACAATATATTTCATAGTATAGTTTTCTCCATGCAGTATATACTATACTGTAAATATACTGGCCACTAACGTATCCTGGCCGGCACGTACCTTAATATAGTTCAAAGGTATACTATCTGCAGACTACTGGGTGGCAGATCGCTGGTTCAGTGTATGCCCCGCCAGGCACTCTCTGCCGGCCGGCAATCAAAATCAACAGCACCCGGCTGCCGGCCGCTAATCCTAGCAGCTGGCAGATCTTACGGTGTGCTTCCGTTGCCTGCTGGCAATGGTAGGCTACCTATGCTGGCCGGCAGTAAAAAAGAACCAAAGAACTTCCACCCGCCTGGCTGCCGGTTATTCAAGCCAGAAGGCAGGCTAGGGGTACAATACACTAACATGAAAACAGAATGAATGTAAGGATATAAGGCGGCACTACCTTACAGCCTTCCATCCAGAAAGAGTGAACATAAGGAAGGGGAGAATGTAATATTCAGGATTCCTTCTATCCATCGCCTGCCGGGCTCTACCGACAGACATGGATGTAAGACCAAGGGAGGTCTGGGGAACACTCTACAGAAGTTAGGCCACTGCCGGCCGGCACGTTCTTGCCGGCCGGCACGTTCTTGCCGGCCGGCAGAGGACTGAGCCAGTTCCATATCCTAACCTACTCTAGGTACAAATGTAGAACGACGGCCAAGAGTTGTAATAGCTAGGCTATTACTAAGGATAGGGGGGAAAGGGGAAAGAGGGCCTGTCAACTTTGCTCTAGTATGAGATTTACCCCAAAGGCTAAGAAAGCTCATCCTAGCCCAGGGTTTATCAATAGGGAGGGAGGTCAGCAACACTTGCCACCTCCCTCAATACCAAAATATAGTTTGATGTTGCTATTCACTAGGATATGAAAAATCTTATCCTTCAATCCGAGAATAACAACACTGGACTAGTTTGCTAAATCACTAGGAGAAGGAATCATCTCGTACAGAAACCTTCAGATGTGGTCTAGGGAGGCTAAGCCTCCTATGTCTGTACCTAACCCAGCAAAGGAATCTCATTCTCCATGCCAGGAAGATGCAGACCCGGACTAATTACTCTGATGTTCTGCCCAAACTTGAAACCAGATACTCTGGTTACAGGATTAGTAACAAAACACCCTAGTATAGTTATACCTGAATACTATTCAGTTAAAACCACTCGGATTAAGCCTCAGGTTTAACTCAGAGGGAAAAAAGTGATTGAAATTAATCTCCAGGGGAGAAAAGAACAACCGGGGAAGTGTGCGAAAGTATACTAAAGCCCCATAGGCTACTAGCCTAGGTGCAGTGAGAATCGATTACCAAAATCACTGAAACTCTCTCGTATACGATCTTGGAAGATAAATATTCAACAATATCTTATATGTATAAAAATGTCTATAGCTTCAATAAATTTAAAACACTCAGAAATCTGTATATCATGCATGAAAGTACTAGGGCCAGACCCTAGGCTACGATGCCTAGCGTAGGCGAGGATCGGTTACCTCAATCGCAGAAACTGAATTACTAACGGCATCATATAAAGAATTCCTATTTGTAAAGATAAATAGCTAGATTTATTAAAGCATAAGGACCGGGAACGTCGCTCTGGCTGACTAAATGACTCATGCATAGCAATCGACAGAGTCCAGGATGCCTCCAGTAGGAAACTGCTCTTGTTTTGAAAGTTTGCTGAATGTTGAGGATAATAGGGAGGCAGATATAATTGCTGTTCCAGGTGTTGAGGTGCCAGAGTTGGGAGATAAGAATGAGAGAGAGATTACAATAGAGGAAGTGAGGAGAGCACTAGATGAAACGAGAGTAGGAAAAGCATCTGGTATGGATGGTGTGAAAGCTGAGATGTTGAAGGAAGGGGGTGTGACTGTACTTGAATGGTTGGTGAGATTGTTTAATATGTGTTTTGTGTTGTCAATGGTACCAGTAGATTGGGTTTGTGCATGTATTGTACCACTATATAAGGGTAAGGGAGATGTGCATGAGTGTTGTAATTCAAGAGGTATTAGTTTGTTGAGTGTAGTTGGAAAAGTGTATGATAGAGTGTTGATTAATAGGATTAAGGATAAAACAGAGAATGCAATCTTGGAAGTACAGGGTGGTTTTAGAAGAGGTAGGGGTTGTATGAATCAGATTTTTGCAGTTAGGCAGATATGCGAGAAATATTTAGCAAAAGGTAAGGAGGTGTATGTTGCGTTTATGGATCTGGAGAAAGCATATGATAGAGTTGATAGGGAAGCAATGTGGAATGTGATGAGGTTATATGGAGTTGGTGGAAGGTTGTTGCAAGCAGTGAAAAGTTTCTACAAAGGTAGTAAAGCATGTGTTAGAATAGGAAATGAAGTGAGTGATTGGTTTCCGGTGAGAGTGGGGCTGAGACAGGGATGTGTGATGTCGCCGTGGTTGTTTAACTTGTATGTTGATGGAGTGGTGAGAGAGGTGAATGCTCGAGTGCTTGGACGAGGATTAAAACTGGTAGGAGAGAATGATCATGAATGGGAGATAAATCAGTTGTTGTTTGCGGATGATACTGTACTGGTAGCAGACACAGAAGAGAAGCTTGACCGACTAGTGACAGAATTTGGAAGGGTGTGTGATAGAAGGAAGTTGAGAGTTAATGTGGGTAAGAGTAAGGCTATGAGATGTACGAGAAGGGAAGGTGGTGCAAGGTTGAATGTCATGTTGAATGGAGAGTTACTTGAGGAGGTGGATCAGTTTAAGTACTTGGGGTCTATTGTTGCAGCAAATGGTGGAGTGGAAGCAGATGTACGTCAGAGAGTGAATGAAGGTTGCAAAGTGTTGGGGGCAGTTAAGGGAGTAGTAGAAAATAGAGGGTTGGGCATGAATGTAAAGAGAGTTCTATATGAGAAAGTGATTGTACCAACTGTGATGTATGGATCGGAGTTGTGGGGAATGAAAGTGATGGAGAGACAGAAATTGAATGTGTTTGAGATGAAGTGTCTAAGGAGTATGGCTGGTGTATCTCGAGTAGATAGGGTTAGGAACGAAGTGGTCAGGGAGAGAACGGGTGTAAGAAATGAGTTAGCGGCTAGAGTGGATATGAATGTGTTGAGGTGGTTTGGCCATGTTGAGAGAATGGAAAATGGTTGTCTGCTAAAGAAGGTGATGAATGCAAGAGTTGATGGGAGAAGTACAAGAGGAAGGCCAAGGTTTGGGTGGATGGATGGTGTGAAGAAAGCTCTGGGTGATAGGAGGATAGATGTGAGAGAGGCAAGAGAGCGTGCTAGAAATAGGAATGAATGGCGAGCGATTGTGACGCAGTTCCAGTAGGCCCTGCTGCTTCCTCCGGTGCCTTAGATGACCGCGGAGGTAGCAGCAGTAGGGGACTCAGCATTATGAAGCTTCATCTGTGGTGGATAATGTGGGAGGTTGGGCTGTGGCACCCTAGCAGTACCAGCTGAACTCGGTTGAGTCCCTGGTTAGGCTGAAGGAACGTAGAGAGTAGAGGTCCCCTTTTTGTTTTGTTTCATTGTTGGTGTCGGCTACCCCCCAAAATTGGGGGAAGTGCCTTGGTATATGTATATATATATATATATATATATATATATATATATATATATATATATATATATATATATATATATATAAATATATATATATTTATATATATATATATATATATATATATATATATATATATATATATATATATATATATATATATATATATATATATATATATATATATATATATATATATTTGTGGTTTACATAACTTTTACTAATATTTAACTTTCCAAACTATTCTCTAACGTGGCTAGTTAAGTAACTACTCTAACTGTTCTTTGACCCAGCATTCCATTCTGGTAAAGAATAAAAAAAAAACCTTCAGATGAGACATTCCTTCCTACTTAGATGATTCCTCTCTAACAACTTCATGACTTCGTCTCCTTTGTTTATCTTTTTTTCATACTAACATCAATCAAAACATCAGCTTTGACCTCCTTTTTCCTCAAAGACCTGCATCTGTTTTAAAACCTTAATTGGTAAATCTAATTCAATCATTAAATTGCTTTACGTACCTGCTATTTTTTTCACTATTCCTTCCCATACAAGATATTTCCAAGTTTTTTTTTTTTTTTTTTTTTTTTTTTTTTTAACTAAACTAGGTTTTCTTCATATGGCTTTCCTTACTAGATTCTCTTACTATATTTGTTTTTAATAGTTTTTGTTATAATTTTTCACAATAATGTTTTTCTACTGTTTTTTTTTTTAAACAACTCATCTCCTTACCATACCTGGGTGTAAAAGTGAGTGAGTGTCTGTTTTTATCTATAGTATTTGGATCATTAATAACAGCATCGAGACAAAGGGTCCAATTTAGCAATGAAGTGGCACTTGGGAAATCATCTGAGTCTGAATATGAAGTGAAAGTGTTAGAAGTTGGACAGCAAAATAGAAGAATGGAAGGGAGAACGAGAAGGTAAAAAAACCATGGGCGGTAGGGACGCAGTTAGTATTGCCTATATTGAGCTGTGTGAGGCTCACTGGCGGTACTACACTCATACATAGACGTGTGTTTGTGTATTAGATTTTTTACAATCAAAATAGGAAGCAATTCATTTTACAACACAGACAAACACGACGGAAAACAATAGACTGGAAGAAAAACCGAAAAAGTGGGTAAACAAGGTATTATGGTAATGAAGGCTGCTCATTGACAGTGCTTCTTTTCATTAACCACTTTCTTCCTCTCCATGTTAGTCTGGGCAATTAGCGGGTTTAGGGTAAACTTGAAAAACTACTCGAATCATGGAAAAAATATTGGCAAAACTGTGGTTAAGCTGTGCCCCATCAGAAATTTTAATAATATCATGTTTCTTTATACGTTCTTTGGGAGTAATTTCTACGGATCTTCAAATTCTACAAGAACCGATATTTTTTTTTAATATCATAATTAATGCAAACTTTATTAAAAACAATAATCAATATAACCCTATTATAACAAGAGCATTACATTATTTATAACGTTATCAGATCAAATCTTACTAAGCACTGTATTAATGAGTCTAACTGATTATGTTTCATGATGGTGAGAGTTTCAAGGTTTAAGTTACTTTTGTAGTTTCTAAAGAACTGACAAGAATTGAAATTAACGGGTAATACCTTAGCAACTTAAGATTTGCAGAAAATATATTTGTTACTTAGTGAATCATTGGAGAAATTGTACTCTTGGTAAACAAGATAAGATTATGAAAAGTAAAATACCACATTTTCGAAAAAAAAAGTATTTAATTAGATGGTCCAATTATTTTTAATTTATGTGTGAGAAACTTGAAGCATCACTTAAGCCTTAAAACATTAGCTAATTAAAATCAAAAGAGCTATGGGAAAAACAATAATGGTAATAACACCAAGAGACAGAATAAGAGCAACATGCCTAAGAGCATGAAGTAAAGTTGAGGATATTCTAACAAAATATAGGAAAAAAAGAAAGGATCATGGCAGGGCATATAATGAGAATGACGAATAAAAGATGGTCATTTAGAATAACGATAAGGATGTGCAGTTAATGGATTGACGAACTAAAAAAGTTTGCAGGTGTGTACTGGCACAGAAATACCATAAACAGACGCAAGTGGAACGACATGTCTGAGACCTTTGTTCTGCAGTGGCCCAGAAAGTGATGATAAGGATATGTACATACTCTCCTGTATAGTTACCTCCTGTGAACTATCAAAGATGATGACCTAGGGGAGAGTAACCGCTTCCTGCACTCTAGTTTTCCAGTGTCTGAACGTGTGTGGATGTAGTATGAGAGAGAACAAAAGACGTGAGGTTAAAAGTGCGTTTTGGACTAGAAAGGTGGATCTATTGGCCATATGTGAGACAAAGATGAAAGAGTAGGGTAAGGTAATGTTTGGTGAAGTGGCACGTACAGTGCCTGGTATTGAAAGGGAAGAGCAAAAGAGGGTGTGACTTCATTGTTGAGTGAATGGATGACAGTTAAAGAAGTAGAATGGAAGGAGAAATCATCTAGGTTAATGTGGGTAAGGGTTAGGTTGGGTGAAGAATGTTGGACTCTTGTTAGTGCATATGGGCGAGGTTAGGGAAAAAATGAAGAAGAGAGAAATAAATTCTGGAATTAATCAACTGACTGACTCGAATGAATTATGTAGATGTAGTGTGTGACGTAAATGCCAGAGTGGGTCCTGGAGAAGTATGAGGTGTCATTGGGAATCATGCATACCAGGTAAAAATGAGAGTGGTGGGGGACTGTTAGATGTATGTGTTAAACAAGAGCTGATGGGAAGCTGTAATTTATGAAAAAGAGAGATATAAACAAGTATACATGGGTATGAGTGACAAATGGGAGAGTGGTAGAAAAGGCATCATTAGATTATGTTGATAACAAGAAGGATGTTTGGAAACCTGAAGTATGTGCACGTGCTTATGGGTATGACTAAGGGTATGTTTGATCATTTATTTGTTGAAGGAAAATGAGTTGTAGCGAAATTGTTGTGAAATAGAAACGGGGGGGGGGGGGTGATGTGAAAGGGAGGTACTGAAGGTTGAAGTGGAAACCAGAGGTACAAAGTGAATATCAAGAAGGTTGAAAGTGGCATATACAGGGTGAAAGTGACATAAACTGCTGATCTTGAGGAGCAGTGGAAGTTAGTAAAAGAGAATCTAACTGGGCTTGCAAGTAATGTTGGTAGGAAAAGGATTGTTGTAGACATCATGAGGAAGGGTAGCAAATGGTGAAATGAAGAAGTGAAGATGAAAGTAGGAGAGA
>NC_090733.1:33529197-33544197 GCF_036898095.1 Palaemon carinicauda
AGTTTTGTAATTTGAAGTGGTTACTCCCTTGTATCATTGTAGAAGTTAAAGGCATTATTGTCTATTGTAATTTCAGTGGCTGAAGTCATTACTGCCTAATGCAGTTTTGGAAGAGAAAGCCGTGACTGTTCAATGCAGATTTGGAATATTAAATATTAGTTTCTAATGCAGTTGTGGAAGTTAAAGTCGTTACTGTCCAATAAAGTTTTAGAAAATGCAACCATTACTGTCTAATGCATTTTTTGGGCTCAAGCCATGTCGTCCTGATGGAAGTTCCTCTAAGGTAGCTTCCTAGGGTATATTACAACTACGGCGATATTCCCAGAAAATTTACCTTAAGGTACCCAGAATTTTAACTCCTGGAGCGAATATCCCTAATAAAAGAGCCAGGGATATCGTATAAATCAGAGGACGTATTCTTGACACGCCACATGGCAATCTGTACCCCGAACAGAGTTAACACTTCGTAGGGGTCAAATGGCAAGAAAACGAAAACGAGAAAGAAAAGGGGAGAGCCGTTCGTAAGGCCCTCTCTTCTCCCGTTTTGTAAGCGTGCCCTGCGCCGATTCTGGCGCCATCTGCATTCCTTTTTGCGTAGCATTACAACTCGGTGTTTTTTCCCTGTGTTTCTACCAAATCTTGGATTTACTCTTTAATTATGCTTTCTCCAACTTCTTCTGCTTCGGATAAGTTGGGTACTATTTCTTTTATGTATAAATGTAGGCTCTTGATTAAAATTAAAGTAATTATAAGAGTTATCTTTGATACAAGAGCTGTTGCCTGCTGGAGGCGTCTTGGACGCTGTCGCTCGCTAGATTAGGATTTATTTGGTTTGCAGAGCGACGTTCCAGCCCCTTTCGCTTTAATAATTAGCTGCTTAGCTTATTTAGGAATTCTGTTATGATGCTTTAGTAGAGCGCCTGGCGAAAGTTTTGCGTAGGCTGACCGACACTAGTCTTCGTAGCCTAGTTGTTGGCCCTTGTACTTCCTGCATGATAATTAGTCCTCCAAGTGTGATTTTATACTGTTTAAAGCGTTAGGCAACGTTATACATATAAGTTTGTTTCGAGTATTTTCCAAGATAGTATTGGAGTGAGTTTCGGTGATTTAGGTAATCGATTCTCTTAGTGCCTAGGCTAGGTTGTCTTAGGCTATTGAAATATTGTCTGTTTCCCCGTTTGCTCCCTTCTCTTCGGGGAAGGGGCAAACCCTTTCCCTCTGCTTAAGCCTTAGGCTTAACTCTAGTGGTTTGTTTGAATTAATTTTCAAATATAACTATGCTGGAGTAGTACTGTACCTTCCTGCTCCAACTGGTTTGGTTCAGAGAAGGACAGTACAGCAGTGTATTAGTCTGAGTCCGTGTTGGTCTAGCATGGGGCAGAGTCTCCCTTGCTGCCTGACACGGGCATAGGAGGTTTATCCTCCTTGGATCACCTTGGAGGGTTTCTGTAGTTATGATCCCTTCGCTCGATGACCCCTCAGACTTGTCCTCTTTGCTGTTCCGGGTTCGGGATATGTTCCCTTTCCGGATTAGCAATTCCTTCCTTGCCTTGGTTTTAGGGAGGCAGCCAGTAGTGCCGGCCTCCCTCCCTAGATTTTCCCTGGCTGAGATGGGCTTTCTTAGTTGGGGATGATCTTTAACCAAGGCAAGGTTGGACAGGACCCTCTGTCCTTCCCTTCTGTTTTTTCCGTTTTCCTTTGTGTCAGCCATCTCACATTCGTACCTAGCATAGGTTAGAATGGGGAGCTGACGTGGTCCCCTGTCGGCCGGCAGAGTGTGCCGACCGGCAGAGGCCCTATCCCTTGAGTGCTGCCCGGTCCTTCCTTTGTCCCTCAACCGCTGCCGTTTGTAGATTCAGTAAGCAGTGGTTAGGAAGCCTGACTTAGTTTCTCCCCTTCCTCTCGGCACTCTTTCGGGTGTCGGGCGAGGAGGTACATAGCCTCTTAGCCCGGCACCCATTCTGTTGTCTTCTTATGTGTTGTCCTTGCCGTCTGCAGGTCTAGTGGCCGGCCGTCGGTATGGGGGTGTTCACTAGTTCTATTGCTGTCGGTCGGCGGTGGTTATGCCTTTGCTGGCCGGTCTCCTTGCTCACCTGCCGGCCGCTATGAGTGGCGGCCGGCAGCCGGGCGCTACCTGGTGTGGATGCCAGTCGGCAGGGTTTACTCACCGCTGCCGGCCGGCCTGCTACATCACTCGGTTGGCCGGCCACTAAGAGTGATGGCCGGCAGCTGGGTGCCAACCGGGTAGCTACGGACCGGCAACCACTAACGGCCGGTTCAGGCATAGGAACTGGAGTTCTCCCCCGTCTGGGTGATCCTAAGTTGCATACTTGAGACCTACCTTTGAAAAAGGGGGGGGGGGGGGGTTACTGACCGGCAAGAGCCGGCCGGCACACCACCCTCATGTACTGTATCAGTTCTTCCCTGTATGGTGTATTCTACCAGGGGAGACCATGATATAGTAGGTTACAACACTGTCTTTTCTAACTTACTTGTGTTGCCTTGTGCAGTCACTTGGAGTTGTCTTACAGGGATGAAAAGAGAATTCTTTTCATCTTTAGCCAGAATAGTAAAATCTTACCTTAGGTGTGAGCTACACCTAATTTCCCTCGGGAAATATGATCTGTGGTTATTCTAGCAAAGACTAACCATTTGATTTTAATGGCTGGTGGGCTTCCACAGGTGATTGCGTGGGATTCACAAGTATATGTCTTTCCCTTATTCTTTGTGGTCTTGCACGACCCATTGCTGTTGGCCTTACAGATAAGAAAGTGAGTTCTTTCTTGTCTACTATCCAGTATTTTAAAATCTTTCCTTTGGAAATTTTCCATTGGTTAATCTGGCATAGATTAACCATACGATTTTATTATCTGGAAGGCTACAACAATTGGTTGTGCGGGAAATACAAGGATGTGTCTTTCCTTTCCGATTTGTTATGCTACTGTGCATATCCAGTGATACGTAGTTCACCTGATACTCATGGAAATTTGTTCTCTTTACAGGAGGACCATCCGTAGTGCGGATGTGTTTTCTGCAACGTCCGCAGTAGGACTTCTGCGGACATGGTTTTGAAGGAGGCGTATGGCATGCGCTGTCTCCACGGATGTTCTCCGGTATAGGGTCCCTCAGGTATGTTTCGTATGCACTAACCTATTTATTGAGGCTTTTTCTTTTCGCTTCGCTCAAAATCCGTTTTTGTCTCCCCTAAAACGGTGGATTCAAGGGATATAGCTAGGGAGAAGCTTCGTACCTGGGTGAGGGGCTTTCAGAAGATCACCTCTGGACCTTATCTTCCAAGTGAGAAGATGAGGGCTTCCTTTTCCCTAGGGCATCAACTGTTACAGTGATTCCCCAGCCTCAAGAGGAGGTCCCCCTAATTCAGATCGCGGTGGATCCTGAAGTTGCGGTCGCCTTGCTTAGCATCCAGTTGGACGACAGGATGCCAGACGTGTCCGAACGTCTGGAGGAAGACCTCCTGGCAAAAGGCCAGGATGAAGTTCGAGCTCCGGACAAGGTAGCGGAAGAGGCCGAGAGATGTCGGCTGCTCCGGTTCAGGTCCTTGAACCCGCTCCCTCAACATCGGCTGCTCTCGCAGTAGAGCAGGCCCTCCCTCCATTGTTGGCTTGATCCAACAAAGGCAGAGGGAGAAGAATGGGAAGGCAGCTGCATTGTAACTGCAGGGGCATATCCGGACTGCTATGTCCGGTTGAGGGAGGTACCAACTTCAAAGGAAGAGACAGAGCCGGAGGAGGTCGTAGTGATAGACCATGCTAGGCTCATGCTTTGCTTTCATCTTCGATGAAAGAGAGGGGCTTCATGAACTCAAAGGTAGCTGTATTTGATTAAGAGGCTCCCTTCCTTTGTGTCCTCCCCTGCCACAGCCTTTCCCCTTTTTCGCTGAAAGGGTTTGCGGCGGTTTTGAAAACAGTCTAGGCTGGCAAGCCTTTCCCCTCCCTGGTGGAGTGTAAACCCTTGTTGCTGGCCTTTAGAAAGGAAGATTTAGTAAGCAAAACAAGGACTGGAAGGACGTCCATCTTACCTTCTCAGTCCATATGTGGGAGGCGGATTTTGCCGGATGCCGGTTCGGCGAGATCCTCTCTAAGCTGTCTGGCTTTCTTTTGTGGAGAGAACTCGAGACAAAAGAAAGACTGGCTGCCTCTTTGTCGCTTCAGTCCACTTTTGAGACGATGACAAGTGACCCCAAGGTCCATGAAATGTTCATGGTTGTGATCAAGACTCATCTGGCCACTGTGACGAAGGATCTTTACAGCTCCGTCAGGGCGAAGAGAGCCTGTAGGGAGTTCGTGTTCGCCCGGGCTACGATGAGACACGAGCCAAGGAAACTAATCTCCTCCAACAGTTGGGACAAAGACCTTTTCCCTAGTGAATCGGTCAAAGAGGTTGATAGGGCCTCCACGGACGATAGAAATCTTCTCCAGGAGTGGTGACTGTCTACCAAGAGAAATTCTTCCCCGGATGGGGTCCCCAACCTTTGAGGAAGACTAAAAGGATTAGGATACTTTCTCGGCCAGCTAAGTCAAGTAGACAACAGCAGCAACGGCATTTGCTGATGCCTTCAGTGCCCCAGATGGTGGCATAAACCCCGACCACACTTCAGTGGGTTCCCCAATTCGTGTCGACACAGTCTCCGGCATTCAACCCATTGTTCGAGGGTCAGTCAACTTCCTGTCGAGCAAGCCTAGAGGAGCAGCCAGAAGTTCGTCTAGGCGCCCCTCAAGGAGAAGGGGTTTCATGGGTGGTCGCGGTCAGAGAGGCAAGACCTCAGGACAACAGTCCGAGCGAGATGATATTGGTAGTAGGGAGTCTCCAACGCTTTCGGGATCGGTGGACCTTCGATCCCTGGGTCCACAGCCTACTCAAGAAGGAACTGGGCTGGAGCTGGTACAGCACTCCATCCCCATACCCTCGGGGTTTTTCCGACACTCCACCCCCGTTCTGGAGGAGTTCATTCAAGAACTGTTAGAGGAAAAGTGATCCAAAGGGTAAAGTCCATCTAATTCCAAGGGAGGCTGTTTTGTGTTCCCAAGAAGGACTCGGAAAACTCGGAGTCATTCTGGACTTGTCGCCACTTAACAAGTTCATAGCGAACTACAGGTTCAAGATGCTAACAATGCAACACATAAGGACCTTACTGCCCAAGAGGGCATTTACCTCCTCCATAGTTTTGTCAGACGCCTTTTGGCACGTTCCAATCTATTGTCGATTCTCCTCCTACCTAAGGTTCAGGCTACAACGAAGACTATACGCCTTCAGAGCCATGCCTCTCGGGCTAAAAATAGCCCCAAGGATTTTCACGATGCTTGCGAACGTAGTTCTCAGTCAATTACGCCTAAAGGGAATTCAGGTAGTAGCCTACCGGGATTTTTGGCTGGTGTGGGCAGCATCCAGGACAGAATGCTTGCAAGCTTCCCTGTATGTGATCCATTTCCTAGATTATCTAGGCTTCAAGATCAACAGGAAAAGTCTCAACTTCCTCCATCTCTAAGTTCCGGTGGGTGTGAATCCACTGGGACCTAATGTCACACCGTTTTCTCCGTCATGGCGGAGAGAAGAAAGGAGATAGCTGGTTCTGTCAAGAGACTTCTAGATTCCGTATGGATATCTGATGCGAACTGGAGAGTGTACTGGGGTCTCCCCAGTTTACTTCGGTGACAGACCCGGTGCTAAGAGCACAGCTAAAGGATGCAACCGGAGATTGGAGTAGTTATGCATCAGATGCGCGAAGAGATCTGAGAAGACCAGTTCCGCTTCGTCGAAATACTCTTCTCAGGCCTTGGTCCCAAGCCAGACTTCTTAGGAAGTCGGTTCTTCTTCACCCACCTCCCCCGTCAGTGACAAGTCACTCAGACGCCTCGAAGGAGGGATGGGGAGTTCACTCTCATCAGAAAAAGGCCCAAGGGTCTTGGTCCAGTCTATTCAAGACCTCTCACAGTCATTTTCTAGAGGCTATGACAGTCCTTCTTTCCTTAAAGAAAGTCTCCCAGCGTCGCTCGATCCACATTAGGTTGGTGCTGAACAGCGGGGGAGTTATGAGATGCTTGAATCGACAAGGATCAAGCTCACCACCTCTCAACCAGGTGATGTTGGCCATCTTCCAATTTGGGGGAAGAAGAAGTGGTACCTGTCAGCAGTTCACCTTCAAAGAGTCCGCAATGTGACAGCGGACGCTCTATCCAGGTTCACACCGATAGAGTCGGAATGGTCCCTAGACGCAGGATCATTCTCTTTCATTCAGAGTCAAGTCCCAGAACTGCAGCTAGACCTCTTTGCGACGAAAGACAACAATAAGGTGCCCCTGTATGTATCCCCGTACGAGGACCCCTTGGCGGAAGCAGTGGACGCGATGTCCCTTGACTGGAACAGATGGTTCAGGATTTATCTGTTCCCTCCTCACAACCTTCTGTTGTGGGTCCTCAACAAACTGAGATAATTTAAGGGAGTAGCGGCAGTAGTGGCCCACAAGTGGACGAACAGTGTGTGGTTCCCTCTGGCATTGGAGCTTCGGTTGGAGTTTCTACCGCTACCAGATCCAGTTCTGACCCAGTGAGTCCAGAAGTCAATTGTCTGCGCTTCATTACAGAAAACCCAGACCCAGCAGCTCATGATTTTCTTTCCTTAACAGGTGAGAAAGTGTTTCGGGATTTCGAAAGCCAGCATAGACTTCCTAGAGGATTATAAGTGCAAACCTTTTAAAAGACAATATGAGTCATCTTTGAGAGAATGGGTAGCCTTTGTCAGGCGAAGAATCCGCTGGAGATCACGACGGACTTCTGCTTATCTTTCTTCATCCATCTCCATGATTATGGATCGGTAGCTAACATGATTTTAACATGTAGGTCTGCTTTGACAAGACCCATTCTATATGCCTTCCAGGTCGACCTCGCTAACGAGATCTTTTATAAAAGTTCCGAAAGCCTGCGCTAGGCTCAGACCTTTAGCACCTCCAAAGCCCAATTCATGGTCTTAAGAAAAGTTCTTCATTTTGCTTCGCTGTTGAACAATAAGGAGTGTGCGTTAAAGGATTTGACCCATAAGTTATCCTCCTTTTTGCACTCGCGTCCAGGGCCAGGGTTAATGAGATCATACCCCTCTCGAGAGAGGAAGGTCGTGTTCAGTTCCTGGATGGGTGAACTGAACCTGTTTCCGGATCCTACGTTTCTCACCAAGAACGAGTTACCCACCATCAGGTGGGGTCCCTGAAGAATCTGCCCTCTGAAAGAAGATGCATCTCTATGTCCAGTAGAATGCCTAAAGATCTATCTTCGTAGAACTTCAGACTTCAAGGGTGGCCAACTGGTCAAGGGAGAAACGTCAGGCTCAAATTTTATCACTGAAACAACTCAGGGCGAAAATCACATTCCTTATTCGCAGAGCGGATCCTGACTGTTCACCCACAGGTCACGATCCGAGGAAAGTTGCTTCATCCTTGAACTTCTTTAGTTGTAGGGATTTTGAACATCTTCGTTCGTACACTGGCTGGAAGTCTTCCAGAGTGTTCTTTCGTCACTCTGCGAAGCAAGTGCAGTAACTAAGAGGTTCTGTGGTAGCAGTGGGTTGCGTCGTTAACCCTGCTGTTTAACTCTGCGAGGAACAGTAGCTTAATTGGGACAATTAATTCCAGGGTGAGTATGTAGTCACATGCTGTACTACAAACTATGTGAGGTTACTGGGTGACCCACGTTGACTGTTCCACTTTCAAAGGTGAACCTAGCAAAAGTGCAAACATGCGTGCCGAGCGTTTCTAACGCTAATGTGACTGATTAGTAATACAGACTTTTGACTTTGATACTTTGGTATCTTAAAAGTGGCTCCAATGTTTTTCTTTCAGACAAACAAGTTTCTTTTTACTATCATACTTATGCTTAAAGTGTTGGTTATCCTCCTCTTATATATATATATATATATATATATATATATATATATATATATATATATATATATATATATATATATATATATATATATATATATATATATATATATATATATATATATATATATATATATATATATATATATATATGAGTGTGGTTAACCTGTTTGTTTATTGTATGTCAATAAACTGGTTCTTGAGAACCTTGCGTCTCCTTCACCTGTGAGCATTAATTCTATGTATATTTACCCGGGGATAATTCTAATAGAATGTTCCCTTATGCAAGCTAATATTGCATTGGTTTATGCTTTCCCTTAGCTGGAGGACTCCATCCCATAAAGGGATGGTGGCGGATTTACGAGTTTCCTCCTAAGCGGATATAAACCTTTGTCCAATACGTGTTTTGAGCGGAGGACTGGTTGATATTTCATATTGACACAGTGATTCTTTTCGAACTTCGCTTTACCTAGTATGGGGTGAGACCACTATACTCGCTTGCCTGGGGTTCATACTTAGATATATGTACTCTTCGAGACTTTCCCAGAGTCTAGTAAGACTCTTCCCTGTTGGGGGCAGGAAGCTCTATCATGGTTTATGATTAGTTGAAAAGATGTATGACGGTAACATCTCAGGTCTCTAGGTAGCGTCGACTGGGGGAAATACTTCTGAGGAGTATGGCACATTTTGAGAATCCACAGATACAGTAATGCTCTGGTATACTTCCATCAGGACGACATGGCTTGAGCCCAAAAAACGGATTTTGAGCGAAGTGAAAAATCTATTTTGGGTAAGATGGCCATGTCGTCCTGATGGACCCGCCCTTCCCTTTCTATGAAAGGGCCGTAGGACCCCTCCCTACATACAGTATCTGTAGCACCTCGTGTTTCGCTACAAGGAATGCAGATGGCGCCAGAATCGGCGCAGGGTACGCTTACGAAACGGGAGAAGAGAGGGCCTTACGAACGGCTCTCCCCTTTTCTTTCTCGTTTTCGTTTTCTTGCCATTTGACCCCTACGAAGTGTTAACTCTGTTCGGGGTACAGATTGCCATGTGGCGTGTCAAGAATACGTCCTCTGATTTATACGATATCCCTGGCTCTTTTATTAGGGATATTCGCTCCAGGAGTTAGAATTCTGGGTACCTTAAGGTAAATTTTCTGGGAATATCGCCGTAGTTGTAATATACCCTAGGAAGCTACCTTAGAGGAACTTCCATCAGGACGACATGGCCATCTTACCCAAAAATAGATTTTTCGCTTCGCTCAAAATCCGTTTTTTGGAAATGGACTAGTTACTCTTTGATCCCGCATTTGAAGGTGAACCCAGTTTTGTTAAATACAGTTTAGGAAGATGAAATGACTATTTTTTAATGTCATCGTGGTAGCTGGACTCATTACTGTCTAATTTAGTTTTGAAAGATAAAGCTGTGACTGTCTAATGCAGTTTCGGAAGATTAAATTTTTACTATCTAATATCATTGTGGAAGTTAAACCCGTTACTGTCTAATATAGTTTCGGAAAAGGAAATCGTTACAGTTTAATGTCGTTTTAGAAAATCAATCCATTACTGTCTCATGTAGTTTCTGATGAAGGAGTGGTTAATATATAAAGTAGTTTTATAAGGCCAACCCATTTCTTTCTAATGCCATTGAGGAAGTGGAAGCTGGTATTGTCGAATATAGTTCTGAAAAATTAAGCTTTTACTGACTAATGTAATTTAGCAAAATGAAGTCGTTACTGTCTAATGCATTTTTGGGAGATGAAGTGGTTACTCCTTAAAACCAAGTTGAAGCCATTACTGTTTAATGTAGTTTTGGAAGCTGAAGCCGTTACCGTCAAATGAGTTTTTGAAAAATAAGCTGTTAATGTCATGTAGTTTTACAAAATGAAGCCATCACTGTCTAAAGTAGTTTTCAAAAATGAAGTAGTAACTATTTAATACCATCCGATACTGAGCGGGTGGAAGGGAACCTCAGTTTAATAAGGAACTGGAGAATTACGACAACGCCAAACATTCTTAAATTTATTTTCGTCACCAACAAATCACAACGTTTCAAACATCTCTGTGTTCATAATCATGTTCCTGGGTAAAAGAAAGTAAAACAATAAAGAGCAAGCTGTACATAAATATTGTAAACAAACAAATAAATTCTAAGTTAGAATGGGAAAAGGCATAATTAGGCAATCTTCAAAGGAAAACTAGAAATTTCTTGATTAAGTTGTGGCTTTTTAGATTTTATAAAAATTGACTCTGCTATTCTTATTTCATTTTCATATGAGCCTCTGTAAATTATTGAAAAGTTGTCCAAAGAGAATGAACACTTACAATCCATTTCGCAATGGTCTCGTATGCTGGACTGTAAAGGTTTGGACAAGGCTCTGCCAGTTCGGCTGCTAATTCCCTTGTGATCTTGGTAGCGAGAAAAAATGCATTTTTTCGTGGAGCCAATGAAAGCTAATTGGCAATTTGGACAGTTAAACAGGTAAACCACCATTGATTCAAAGGTCTTTTGCAGCTTTTCTTTATGGTTAACAAAACTTTTTATTTTGGAGTAATTATAGAATATTAAATTCGGTTTAATTTGTGGTAGGTATTTACTCAGGATCTCATGTATTCTGATTTTAATATATTTGTTTGTTTCATCATTAAAATAAGGTAATTTTATGAAGAGTTCAACTTTTTTTGGACCAAATTTCTTTGGTTTAGGACAAAATATACTGTTAAGGAAAGTTCTGAGTTTATAATAGAATATTTTGGATGGGAAACCATTTTGGGGGATGAAGCCATTGCTGTGTAATGTAGTTTTGGGAGATGAAGCTAGTACTGTTTAATATAGCTCTACAAGGTAAACCCATTACTATCTAATGCCCTTATGGAAAATTAAATGTTTTCTTTATGATGCCGTGGTGGAAGTTGAAGTTTTTACTGTCTAATGGAGTTTTAAAAGATTAAATGGTTTTGGAAGATGAGGTGGTTACTTTATAATACCAATGTGGAAGTTAAAGGCATTACTGTCTAATGTAATTTCAGTGGATAAAGCCATTGTTGTCTAATGTAGTTTTGGAAGATAAAGCCGTAACTGTCTAATGCAGATTTGGAAGATTAAATGTTTACTTTCTAATAACGTTGTGGAAGTTGAAGCCATTACTGTCTAACATGGTTTTGTAAAATGAAGCCGTTGTTGTCTTATCATTTTTTTTTTTTTAAATGTAGCTGTTACTGTCTAATGTAGTTTTGCAAAATAAAGCCTTTATTGTCTAATGCAGTTCTAGAAGATGCAGTGGTTACTATTTGATACCATTGTGAAAGTTTAAACCAATAGTGTCTATTGTAGCTCTGGGGGATGAAAATGTTACTCCCTAATGTAGTTACATAAGGTGAACCCTTTACTGTCTAATGCATATTAGGAGGATTAAATGATTACTTTCTAATGCCGAGGCAGAAGTTAAAGCAGTTGTTATCTAATGTAGTTTTGGAAAATGAAGCCGTTACTGCACTGGTAAAAATTTACTGTAAAAAAAAAGAAAAAAAAACTGTATAACTACTGCAATAAATGTTGCTAGATATTTACTATTTTAAAAACGGTTATTTTGACGTAAAGGACTGATATTGAAGTCACCAACCAGCAAAAGATATTAACAAAGTAGGTTAGAAATTACGGTCGCCTACATTTTACTGATATACAGCTAAGAACCGTATATTTTTATGGAAGATTTCTGATCAAAATTACGTCTTTTTTTTTTTTTAACTCTGTGTATATTGCAATTTTGGAAGATGAAGTGGTTACTCTTCAATAGCATAGTGGAAGTTGAAGCCATTACTGTTTAATGTAATTTTTTTAGTTTAAGTTGTTACTGTCTAATATAGTTCCATAAGGTGAACCCATTACTGTCTAATGCAGTTTTGGAAGATGAAATGCATACTCTCTAATGCTGTTGAGGAAGTTGAAGTCGATACTGTCTAATGAACTTTAGGAAAATTAAGCTGTTACGGTCCAATGAAGTTTTGGAGAAAACGAAGCTGTTATTATCTAATGTAGTTTTGGAAGATAAAGTCGTTACTTTTAGATGTTCTTATGGAAGTTGAAGTCATGACTGTCTAATGTAGTTTCGTGATAAACAGTCCTTTCTTTTAATATAGTTCTGGAAGGTGAAGCAGTGATAGTATACTGTCATCGCGGAATCTACAGCTATTGTTGTCTATCACCATTTTAGCAGGGAAGCTGTTGATGTGTAACTCGTTTGTTGAAGCTGTAGCCGATGATGTTTAAGGAGGTTAGCCAGCTAATGCCATTTTTAAGAACAGGACTATGACATTCATAGTAATTAATAAGGTGACTTAGGACATCTCCAAACTGCATAGAATTGTTGCTTCTGACCTTCTGTTTTACGACGCTAAAACGAATTATCCTGAAAATTAGTGTTTTTCAAATTCTATCTTCTCCCTTGATAATTAATATTAAGACCTGGGATCACTATCCTATATAGACCCGATATAGACCTCCAATAAAAATAAGAGTTTCTCTAAAAGTAATTTTTCGGCTATTTATGATTTTTTTTTATTAAGGTAAAAAAAAATAAACGCTAAAAATCTGAGAAAGAATTAAGAATAAAAGTATGAGGAAAAAAATATAAAAAGGGTAACCTTTGATTGTTTTATAATGTCTTTCTAAGTTTTATACCAAATTTAAATATTATATATTCAAAACTAAGGGAGAAGATAGAATTTGATGGTGAACAAGTAGTTTTCATGAACTGGCGTTCAAAGATTTTCTTTGGTATTTTACAAAGATAGTATTAATAAAACCTGATTATTATGAATTTTTTTTTTTTGGATATTAATAAACGAAAACAAATTTTTTTTATCTTAATTCAATTATAAATGAAGATCGTTTTGCTCAATACCTTGCTTGTTTTGGTTCCTGTCAGGCAAGGTGGCCACTCCTCCATCTACAGCTCTCTCTCTCTCTCTCTCTCTCTCTCTCTCTCTCTCTCTCTCTCTCTCTCTCTCTCTCTCTCTCTGCGTCACTACCGATATTACTCTCTTCTGAACTCTTAATAGAGCAAATTTCTTCACCCTTATGTCAGCAAGATGTTAAAACAATCTTTTCTTCTTTGGAATGATAAAATTCTTGCCAAAAACGAGTAAAAGAAAAGTAAAAATAAGGAAATGTCAAAAGGCGTTCAAAGTTTTTCTTTGTATTATTCCAAAGACAATATTAATAGGTCCTGATTATTATGAATGTTATGTTCCTTATGTGATATTAATCGACGAAAAAAAAGTTATTTATCATAAATTAATCATAAACAATGATCATTTTGCCCAATATCTTCCTTCTTTTGGTTCGTGTCCGGCAAGGCGGACACTCCTCCATCCACACCACTCTCTCGATCTGTAGCTGAGCCACTATCTATATTACCCTCCTCTGAACTCTAAAAAGAGCTAATTTTCTTCTTGCTTTTGTTAGCAAGATGTTGAAATTGTCTTTTCCTTTTTTAAATGATAAAATTCTTGCCTATAAGAAGAAAAAACAAACGCAAAAATTATTGAATGTCAGAGGTCAAACTCAGATGTGCAATCTGTATGAGGTTTGTGGTAAGACTGAAGGGCGAATGATGTAAATTGCAGTGAAATATATCGTCTTGTGACTGGTGAAAGCTATACCGATGCCATTGTTCGAAATTACTTTTTCATTAAAATATAATAATCATTAAAATTTACGATTATGGAATAAATACTGCATTACTTTTATTAATTACCCTATAGCTATGAAAATAAAAGGAGCATTAGACAAAATATTTCGTATATGCGTTCTCCGTTGCCATACGAAGCTCGGTGATTTTTTTCAGGACTTTGTGGTTTTTTTTCTTTACCCCATATATTGAGTTTGAAATTTGTGTCGCCGTAACCATTGCCTTTCCTCCTCTGGTTTCTGTGATGGTGGCTTAAGTGGTAAAGGCAATAAAGCGGAAAAAAGTCTAATATCAACATTTAGGCTGCGTTTTTCCAGAGGGAGCATCTACAGTATTCTACGAGATGTTCTCAGCATAGAAATGGTCTACATTGATATTTTCTCCAAAGTTTCTCTACTTTAATAAGTGGTGAAAGCTGTAGATTAATACGTTATGTTTACTTATGGTAACGTGTAAAGGGATAAGACTAATTATTGTATTTCAGCATTAGGACGTACATAGTATGGAGGGTTTTACATTTGTAGCCAAAATGCACAATCATATGGGTAACAATTATTTTAAATTTATTTCTTATAATATGCTCAAAACTGTGTGAATTAACATTTTTTTTGGGGTATCAGGTGGTCAGTTATATCCTATTGAGAAATTTGGAGCTAAACATATTTACAGAAATTGTAGAGTTCGATATGAGAATAAAGCATAGAAATTACAGCTCTTTTCTGAGCCTTCAATTACACACACACAAACACACACATATATACATACATACATATATATATATATATATATATATATATATATATATATATATATATATATATATATATATATATATATATATATATATATATATATATATATATATATATATATATATATATATATAAATATATATATATATATATATATATATATATATATATATATATATATATATATATATATATATATATATATATATATATATATATATATATATATATATATATATATATATATATATATATATATATATATATATATGTATATGTATATATATATATATATATATATATATATATATATATATATATATATATATATATATATATGTATATATATATATATATATATATATATATATATATATATATATATATATATATATATATATATATATATATATATATATATATATATATATATATTTAACTGGTCATGAAAAAAAAAATTCTCGTATTCCACACGTAAAAAAACAATGGTATTTTTTTTTTAAACAACAGTAGAGAGTCAATACGGATAATATTAATTTTGTTCGGAATGAGAAGTGTTTACGGAAAATAATACTAGCAGGCCCTTTTTTATTTCAGAATAAAAAAGTCTAAAATGGTCAACATATTGATAAAAAAAAAAAAAAAAAAAAGATTTAAATATT
>NC_090733.1:33549197-33564197 GCF_036898095.1 Palaemon carinicauda
CTTGGCTCATCTCAGAAGCTATATAATTCCAGAACAATGAAATGAAATATATTATTAGATTTCTAAGCTTCGTTAAGGACGTTGAATTACAGACATACAAATTAATAAACAATCATACGAACATATTCTTCATCCTAGTTCACCGACAAATATTACAAATAAAAATTGTTGGTATATCAACGATAAACAAACTTTATGTCTGAAGCGGCTCTTGCTCAAACTTTTAAGTGTTAAAGGGAATAATAAAGACTGGTGTGGAACCTGTGGATTCAACCCAACAAACGGACAAAACTGATATAGTCCCACATGCAAAGCAGTTCGCTAAGACATCTACGCTAGAAAACATGGAAATTTAAAGGCTATGCCTACTTATACGCTATGATGCTTTTAAAAGGGTTATAATACACAGCTGCTCAAGTGTTATACATCAGATACAATTCAAAAGAAACTTCTGTTGAAAACTAGTATTTTTTCACGTTTCTTTTTTTTTTTAATGGTATTTTACAATGTTACTATTATTCCTTATGTTTTCTAATTCACAATTAAAAGTTATATAAGATATTCCTTCTAAAAATTCTATAACGCTCCAACTGCACAGAAAATTTGCAGAAAACAATTATTTTTGTATTTCAACTAATAACCGTAGGATGTACGATACGAGCCTAAAATGATGCGCTGCAAAACGAGATTTAAAACCCTGTGTCAACATGCGAGGTTATATATCGAACTTTAGCCAGATATCATCGGGGATGCTCCCGGAAAAGATAAGAGAGAGAGAGTGATCCCATATCATATCAACAGAAAAGAAATGTGTAGGATGGTAGCCAGACATGCGTGACGGGTAGTATGTCCTCCCGAATTATTTGTCGTATTATTTTCGTATTTCATTGCGTTAAGTGTAGTAAATCAGCGTGAATGTTTGCATTCGAAATACGAATTTGTATAAGCCATATGTATAAATGTATACCCAGGCGTAGTTAAATGGCATTAGATCATTCCTTACATATGGGAAAGCAGAAAAGCTATTTGCCTATCTTTATATGATGTAATAGATAATCTAAGTGGCGGGTTGTGTCAGGAACATTACCGTTCTGTCCTTAGGTTAAAAATGTTTACGAACAGTTTGTTGATATTTATGGAGGCAGTTTATGATTATTGCTATTTGTTTTCATTGTTGTCAGGAACTATATTTCGAAAAAAGAAATTCAGATGTGTTGTATCGTCATAGAAGAGAAGAGAGGGATGGTGGCTCTAAAGTAAAGATCAATATTTCCGGTTCCTGTCAAAAATATACTTTCGATCCCTAGTGATTATATTCCTCTTTATTTTATTCTAGTTCGAAGTAAATCAGTAAAGCCTATAGTTGAATCTAAAGCTAATGCATCAAACAAATTCGACAAATAAATTGTGGAAAAAAATACCCTGACGAACATAGATATACTGTATATATGATAAAAGACTAGAGAAATAATAAGGCAGTACTGAGCATGGGACCAGTGCTAATATTCATCTATTTATTACATTTAACATTTATAGTAAAATTAATTATTTTGCAGTTTTCTTTTTAACTCATTATTATAATCATATCACGTAGAAATATATTTCAAAAGATATATATATTAACAATTAGGGAATGTCTTATTAGATAATTATAAAGTATAATATTATCCTGAAATTTATATAATTATTCTCACAAAGGAAAGATTGATATATTTTCGATGGTTAGTAATTATATTCCATTTTAATATTATTATTATTATTATTATTATTATTATTATTATTATTATTATTATTAGCCAAGCTACAGCCTTAGTTGGAAAAGGAAGATGCTATACGCCCAAGGTATCCAACAAGGAAAAGTAGCCCAGTGAGGAAAGGAAGTAAGGAAATAAATAAATGATAAGAACAAATTAACAATAAAACATTCTACAAACAGTAACAACGTCAAAACAGATATGTCATATATAAACCATAAAAAGACTTATTTTAGCCAGTTCAACATAAAAACATTTCCTACAACTTCGAACTTTTGAAGTTCTACTGATTCAACTACCCTATTAGGAAGATTATTCCACAAATTGGTCACAGCTGGAATAAAACTTCTAGAATGCTGTGTAGTATTGAGCCTCATTATGGAGAAGGCCTGGCTATTATAATTAAGTGTCTGCTTAGTATTACGAACAGGATGGAATTGTCCAGGAATATCTGAATGTAAAGGATGGTCAGAATTATGAAAAATCTTATTCAACATGCATAATGACCTAATTGAATGACGGTGCCAAAGATTAATATCTAGATAAGAGCAATATAGCTTATGAGATGAGACAGGATTATTACTATTACTTGCTAAGCTACAACCCTAGTTGGAAAAGCAGAATACTATAAGGCAAAAGCCTTCAATAGGGAAATTGACCTGTCTTGAAGGTTTAAAGGTCACTCATGAATGGCAGAGGCAAGGGAGAGTGACAGTGCCCTATCAAGCAGGACGATACCCAAGAGATTGACCATACTTCTTATGATCAGAGTCCATGCCCCAAGTAGGGCCAAATAATGGGTGCTGATGACTCAGCAGTTAGACCTATAGACTCCCCAAAACACCCCATCCTTAGCTCACAAGGATAATGAGGTTATAGCGACCAAAAGAACTAACGAGTTTTAGCGGGGCTCCAACCTCAGTTTGGCAATCCCCAGGCAAAGACATTACCACCAGGCTACCACAACCGTGCAAGGGAAAGGAAATCAAGTGGAAGAGACGTTTAAGAACAATAACAAGATTAAAATACATCTTTAATAGACCGTAAGTTTCTGTCCAACAAATTGAGATGAGAATCAGCACTAAAGACAGGAGAAAAAGGTTCAAAACAAGGTAGAATGAAAGAATTAAAAGACTTTTTCAGAATACATTGATCACCGAAAATCTTGAAAGACTTTCTCAATAAGCCAATATTTTGTGCAATTGAAAAAGACACATATGTAATGTGTTTCTCAAAAGTAAATTTGTTGTTGAGAATCACACCCAAAAATTTATAAGAATCATACAAAGTTAAAGAAACATTATCAATACTCAGATCTGGATGTTCAGGAGCCACTGCCCTTGACCTACTTACAATCCTACTTTGGGTATAGGTTCTTCAATCAGTTTTGTAGGATAACTTTTTACCCGAAGGGTATGTTTCAAAGTCGGAAATTGTGGAAGAAATTAACCAAAGTTTTGCAGGCAAATCTTGATCAGTTCATGAAAATTAGAATTGCCAGTTTAGGTTTGACAATTTTTCTTTTTATAATTCCATAAGTATGTGAATTGGTAACTCGTTCTAGTTAATAAGATTTAATCAATGTTTGGAGTGTATGATCCATAATTAGAATGAAATAAGTTCAAAGATTTTAAACACAGCTTGATTCACGTTGGTGTTCAATTTGATTGAGCATTCATCACGCAAGTAATATTTCCACCCTCTTACATTTCCTTTTTACTCTTCATATCATATTTAAACTTTCGCCAAAAGAAAGAAATAAAGTTGAAGTAAAGCTGTTATATCCAATGAAATAAATTCAGAAAACTACGTCATAACCATATAAATCGTACGCAGACTCGTACTTGTCGACACCTCTTCAACCCGCCCCCTCTAACCTCTCTCTCCACATCAGCGCACCCACGGATGCCTACGCCCACCTCCTCACGTCGTACCCGGAAGTTTTCCGTCCAGAACTTCACCAAACGCCCACGTTTCTTGCCAAGCACGGTATTTATCACCATATCAAGACGACGGGACCCTCAGTCTTTCAAAATTCAGACGTCTGGCACCGGAACGATTGCCAGACACCAAACAAACGTTCGCCGAAATGGAGAAAATGGGCCTTTGCCAAAAGGCCTCCATCCCATGGTCGTCACCCTTACACATCGTTCTGAAGAAAGACGTCTCCCTCCGTCCGTGCGGGGATTACAGGGTGTTTTGGGGAGTCTATAGGTCTAACTGCTGAGTCATCAGCACCCATTACTTGGCCCTACTTGGGGCATGGACTCTGATCATAAGAAGTATGGTCAATCTCTTGGGTATCGTCCTGCTTGATAGGGCACTGTCACTCTCCCTTGCCTCTGCCATTCATGAGTGGCCTTTAAACCTTCAAGACAGGTCAATTTCCCTATTGAAGGCCTTGGCCTTATAGTATTCTGCTTTTCCAACTAGGGTTGTAGCTTAGCAAGTAATAATAATAATCTTGGCTCATCTCAGAAGCTATATAATTCCAGAACAATGAAATGAAATATATTATTAGATTTCTAAGCTTCGTTAAGGACGTTGAATTACAGACATACAAATTAATAAACAATCATACGAACATATTCTTCATCCTAGTTCACCGACAAATATTACAAATAAAAATTGTTGGTATATCAACGATAAACAAACTTTATGTCTGAAGCGGCTCTTGCTCAAACTTTTAAGTGTTAAAGGGAATAATAAAGACTGGTGTGGAACCTGTGGATTCAACCCAACAAACGGACAAAACTGATATAGTCCCACATGCAAAGCAGTTCGCTAAGACATCTACGCTAGAAAACATGGAAATTTAAAGGCTATGCCTACTTATACGCTATGATGCTTTTAAAAGGGTTATAATACACAGCTGCTCAAGTGTTATACATCAGATACAATTCAAAAGAAACTTCTGTTGAAAACTAGTATTTTTTCACGTTTCTTTTTTTTTTTAATGGTATTTTACAATGTTACTATTATTCCTTATGTTTTCTAATTCACAATTAAAAGTTATATAAGATATTCCTTCTAAAAATTCTATAACGCTCCAACTGCACAGAAAATTTGCAGAAAACAATTATTTTTGTATTTCAACTAATAACCGTAGGATGTACGATACGAGCCTAAAATGATGCGCTGCAAAACGAGATTTAAAACCCTGTGTCAACATGCGAGGTTATATATCGAACTTTAGCCAGATATCATCGGGGATGCTCCCGGAAAAGATAAGAGAGAGAGAGTGATCCCATATCATATCAACAGAAAAGAAATGTGTAGGATGGTAGCCAGACATGCGTGACGGGTAGTATGTCCTCCCGAATTATTTGTCGTATTATTTTCGTATTTCATTGCGTTAAGTGTAGTAAATCAGCGTGAATGTTTGCATTCGAAATACGAATTTGTATAAGCCATATGTATAAATGTATACCCAGGCGTAGTTAAATGGCATTAGATCATTCCTTACATATGGGAAAGCAGAAAAGCCATTTGCCTATCTTTATATGATGTAATAGATAATCTAAGTGGCGGGTTGTGTCAGGAACATTACCGTTCTGTCCTTAGGTTAAAAATGTTTACGAACAGTTTGTTGATATTTATGGAGGCAGTTTATGATTATTGCTATTTGTTTTCATTGTTGTCAGGAACTATATTTCGAAAAAAGAAATTCAGATGTGTTGTATCGTCATAGAAGAGAAGAGAGGGATGGTGGCTCTAAAGTAAAGATCAATATTTCCGGTTCCTGTCAAAAATATACTTTCGATCCCTAGTGATTATATTCCTCTTTATTTTATTCTAGTTCGAAGTAAATCAGTAAAGCCTATAGTTGAATCTAAAGCTAATGCATCAAACAAATTCGACAAATAAATTGTGGAAAAAAATACCCTGACGAACATAGATATACTGTATATATGATAAAAGACTAGAGAAATAATAAGGCAGTACTGAGCATGGGACCAGTGCTAATATTCATCTATTTATTACATTTAACATTTATAGTAAAATTAATTATTTTGCAGTTTTCTTTTTAACTCATTATTATAATCATATCACGTAGAAATATATTTCAAAAGATATATATATTAACAATTAGGGAATGTCTTATTAGATAATTATAAAGTATAATATTATCCTGAAATTTATATAATTATTCTCACAAAGGAAAGATTGATATATTTTCGATGGTTAGTAATTATATTCCATTTTAATATTATTATTATTATTATTATTATTATTATTATTATTATTAGCCAAGCTACAGCCTTAGTTGGAAAAGGAAGATGCTATACGCCCAAGGTATCCAACAAGGAAAAGTAGCCCAGTGAGGAAAGGAAGTAAGGAAATAAATAAATGATAAGAACAAATTAACAATAAAACATTCTACAAACAGTAACAACGTCAAAACAGATATGTCATATATAAACCATAAAAAGACTTATTTTAGCCAGTTCAACATAAAAACATTTCCTACAACTTCGAACTTTTGAAGTTCTACTGATTCAACTACCCTATTAGGAAGATTATTCCACAAATTGGTCACAGCTGGAATAAAACTTCTAGAATGCTGTGTAGTATTGAGCCTCATTATGGAGAAGGCCTGGCTATTATAATTAAGTGTCTGCTTAGTATTACGAACAGGATGGAATTGTCCAGGAATATCTGAATGTAAAGGATGGTCAGAATTATGAAAAATCTTATTCAACATGCATAATGACCTAATTGAATGACGGTGCCAAAGATTAATATCTAGATAAGAGCAATATAGCTTATGAGATGAGACAGGATTATTACTATTACTTGCTAAGCTACAACCCTAGTTGGAAAAGCAGAATACTATAAGGCAAAAGCCTTCAATAGGGAAATTGACCTGTCTTGAAGGTTTAAAGGTCACTCATGAATGGCAGAGGCAAGGGAGAGTGACAGTGCCCTATCAAGCAGGACGATACCCAAGAGATTGACCATACTTCTTATGATCAGAGTCCATGCCCCAAGTAGGGCCAAATAATGGGTGCTGATGACTCAGCAGTTAGACCTATAGACTCCCCAAAACACCCCATCCTTAGCTCACAAGGATAATGAGGTTATAGCGACCAAAAGAACTAACGAGTTTTAGCGGGGCTCCAACCTCAGTTTGGCAATCCCCAGGCAAAGACATTACCACCAGGCTACCACAACCGTGCAAGGGAAAGGAAATCAAGTGGAAGAGACGTTTAAGAACAATAACAAGATTAAAATACATCTTTAATAGACCGTAAGTTTCTGTCCAACAAATTGAGATGAGAATCAGCACTAAAGACAGGAGAAAAAGGTTCAAAACAAGGTAGAATGAAAGAATTAAAAGACTTTTTCAGAATACATTGATCACCGAAAATCTTGAAAGACTTTCTCAATAAGCCAATATTTTGTGCAATTGAAAAAGACACATATGTAATGTGTTTCTCAAAAGTAAATTTGTTGTTGAGAATCACACCCAAAAATTTATAAGAATCATACAAAGTTAAAGAAACATTATCAATACTCAGATCTGGATGTTCAGGAGCCACTGCCCTTGACCTACTTACAATCCTACTTTGGGTATAGGTTCTTCAATCAGTTTTGTAGGATAACTTTTTACCCGAAGGGTATGTTTCAAAGTCGGAAATTGTGGAAGAAATTAACCAAAGTTTTGCAGGCAAATCTTGATCAGTTCATGAAAATTAGAATTGCCAGTTTAGGTTTGACAATTTTTCTTTTTATAATTCCATAAGTATGTGAATTGGTAACTCGTTCTAGTTAATAAGATTTAATCAATGTTTGGAGTGTATGATCCATAATTAGAATGAAATAAGTTCAAAGATTTTAAACACAGCTTGATTCACGTTGGTGTTCAATTTGATTGAGCATTCATCACGCAAGTAATATTTCCACCCTCTTACATTTCCTTTTTACTCTTCATATCATATTTAAACTTTCGCCAAAAGAAAGAAATAAAGTTGAAGTAAAGCTGTTATATCCAATGAAATAAATTCAGAAAACTACGTCATAACCATATAAATCGTACGCAGACTCGTACTTGTCGACACCTCTTCAACCCGCCCCCTCTAACCTCTCTCTCCACATCAGCGCACCCACGGATGCCTACGCCCACCTCCTCACGTCGTACCCGGAAGTTTTCCGTCCAGAACTTCACCAAACGCCCACGTTTCTTGCCAAGCACGGTATTTATCACCATATCAAGACGACGGGACCCTCAGTCTTTCAAAATTCAGACGTCTGGCACCGGAACGATTGCCAGACACCAAACAAACGTTCGCCGAAATGGAGAAAATGGGCCTTTGCCAAAAGGCCTCCATCCCATGGTCGTCACCCTTACACATCGTTCTGAAGAAAGACGTCTCCCTCCGTCCGTGCGGGGATTACAGGCGCCTGAACATGTAAACAGAACCGGATCATTACCCCCTCCCAAACATTGCCGATGTAACCTCCTACCTGCACAAAGCGAAGGTTTTCTCTACGCTCGACCTCCTGAAGGGGTATTATCAGGTGCCTATGAACTCAGAACACATCCCCAAGACCGCCATCACCACTCCGTTTGGCATATACACCTTCAATTACTCCTGTTTTGGCCTTCGTAATGCTGGGGCAACGTTTCAACGTCTCATGGATGGCATCTTAGGGGACCTCCCTTTCTGTGTATGTTATGTGGACGACATACTTGTGTTCTCCTCCTCAAAAGAGGAACACCTCCGTCACCTGCGCATCGCGCTCGACCGCCTACAACAAAATGGCCTTGTAGTCCGGTACGACAAGTGTACCTTTGACGCCAACGAAGTGTCGTTATCAGGGCACCGTATCACTCCTGAAGGAGTCCATCCCATCCCTGAGAAGGTAGCAGCCGTTCAGAATTTCCCCGCGCCCTTGACCGTCAAAGCTCTGCAGGAATTCTTGGGCATGATCACTATTATCACCGTTTTCTGCCAGCCATTGCCGCCACTCTTGCTCCCCTCTACGCCTCCCTCAAGGGCAAGCCAAAGGACCTGAAGTGGGGTCCCATTCAAGAAGCAGCCTTCTGCAATGCAAAGAAGGCCCTATCAACTGCTGCGGCTCTCACTTTTCCTATCCCACACGCCTCTCTCCTTCTCTCCACCGATGCCAGCGACGTCGCTATTAGTGCAGTACTCGAGCAGGTGGTCAAAGGCTCGCCCCGCTCATTGGCCTTCTTCAGCAGAAAACTGTCCAAGGCAGAATCGGGTTATTTCACCTTCGATCGAGAATTGCTGGCGGTGCACTTGGCTATCCGTCACTTTCGCCATTTCTTAGAAGGTACGCCCTTCGTCATTCGCACAGACCACATGCCTCTGGTGCACGCCTTCACTCGACAGTCTGACGCCTGGTCCGCCCGTCAACGCCGACATCTCTCTGCCGTGGCTGAATACAATTGCACCCTCCAATACGTCCCTGGGAAAATGAATCCCGTTGCCGATGCCCTGTCAAGAAACACGTTGGCTGCCGTTCAACTGGGATTGAATTACAACGCCCTGGCTGAAGCCCAACGACAGGATCCAGAGTATCAAGCTTGTAGGACATCCTGCACGTCCCTCCGTTGGGAGGATTTTCCACTCAAAGACTCAAACACCACCTTCCTCTGTGACGTCAGTACTGGTAGACCGCGACCTTGGATTCCTGCTCCCATGCGCCGACAGGTGTTTGATTTCATCCACGGCCTTTCACATCCCTCGTGCTGTTCTACTGCACAGCTGCTGAAGGCAAAGTTCATTTGGCACGGCATTTCTAAGCATGCTAAGGATTGGGTCCTTGCCTGTACTTCTTGCCAAACTTCCAAAGTACATCCACACACGGATTCAGGAGTGGGCACCTTTCTTCAACCTCAGCGTCGTATCGTACACATTCACGTCGACGTTGTAGGCTCCCTACCCACATTACAAGGACATCGTTACCTGTTTACCGTCATCGACCGCTCCACTCGTTGGCCCGAAACCATTCCCATGGAAACCGCAACGTCCGCCTCATGTACATCTGCCTTACTCTCTGGATGGATTTCAAGATTCGGTATCCCTGAGCATATTACTTCCGACAGGGGAATCACTCTCACCTCTCAATTATGGAAGTCATTAGCGAATCTCCTGGGCATCACCCTACATCAGACAACGGCCTACAACCCCGCTGCCAATGGAATGGTTGAACGTTTTCATCGCACCCTCAAAGCAGCTTTTATGTCCCGCTGCAAGGATTGCAACTGGTTTACTCAGCTTCCCTGGGTCCTCCTTGGACTAAGGACCACTCCTAAAGACCCCCGCGACGTCTCGGTAGCCGAAATGGTGTATGGCGACCCGTTGGTCGTCCCTGCCGAATTTTTTCCTTCTACAACCTCCTCCGACGATCTCCAGCGCATACGTCACGTCGTGGGAAAATTTACTCCATGCCGCCAGACTTACAAGCCCTCAGCGAAGCATCAAATACCAGCAGACTTGCACTCTGTTACGCACGTCTTCCTGCGCAACGACACCAGCAAGCCACCACTAACGCCCCCTTACACGGGCCCTTTCCTTGTGATCCGACGCAATCCGAAAGCATTCCTCCTAAACATTCGGGGCAAAGAAGACTGGGTCTCCATTGATCGTCTAAAACCTGCTTATCTTCTGCCAGATGATCCGCCTACAGTTCACCTCTCTAGATCAGGGCGCCCTATTTATCATGTACAGTATGTCATTTTTAGGGGGGGAGCCATGTACCAAACGTGTTTCATACAATTGTACATAATTCCTTTTGTATATATTATGCTTGTATCTTCGCTCTTCCCTCGCACTAAAACGAACATGAAAATTCCTGTCTGGTTTTTCCTCTGTAATATTGTCTTTCTTGTGAACTTGTTATATCCTGTTGCCTTGAGGTTTTGTATATAAGGTGAGTGTTCCACAATAATATAACTCAGTCGTTTCCAATCTGCTTTGAGTTCACACCCTAACTCGCGCCGTCACAATATATATATATATATATATATATATATATATATATATATATATATATATATATATATATACATATATATATATATATATATATATATATATATATATATATATATATATATATATATATATATATATATATATATATATATATATATATATATATATATAAGGTATATTAATTCATATATTTATTTATTTGCTATAAAATAATGATGGTCTGAGGTAATGAAAATGATTCACTATAATCTACAAAATGTAGGGAAACTTCGTTGGTTAGACTTACTGAAACTGGGTATGATGATTTTATGACCTTTCATGTTGAAATTAATTGAAAGTTTGTTTATGCTTCAGATAAAAAGGCTGAAGAATTCAGGGAAAATATCCAACATATATCTGTGTTGTTACGTTTATGGATCATAATTTGGCCTGATTCATATCTGTTCTTGGTCCTCCACTTTTTTTGGGTTACAGTTCATTTGCTTGAGGGTACACTCGGGTACAATTTTCCATCCTATTTCTCTTCTTCATAGGTCATATATGTAAGATGTATTTTAATCTTGTTATTGTTCTTAAACGTCTCTTCCACTTGATTTCCTTTCCTTTGCACGGTTGTGGTAGCCCAGTGGTAATGTCTTTGCCTGGGGATTGCCAAACTGAGGTTGGTGCCCCGCTAAAACTCGTTAGTTCTTTTGGTCGCTATAACCTCATTATCCTTGTGAGCTAAGTAGGGGGTGTTTTGGGGAGTCTATAGGTCTAACTGCTGAGTCATCAGCACCCATTACTTGGCCCTACTTGGGGCATGGACTCTGATCATAAGAAGTATGGTCAATCTCTTGGGTATCGTCCTGCTTGATAGGGCACTGTCACTCTCCCTTGCCTCTGCCATTCATGAGTGGCCTTTAAACCTTCAAGACAGGTCAATTTCCCTATTGAAGGCCTTGGCCTTATAGTATTCTGCTTTTCCAACTAGGGTTGTAGCTTAGCAAGTAATAGTAATAATCTTGGCTCATCTCATAAGCTATATAGTTCCAGAACAATGAAATGAAATATATTATTAAGTTTCTAAGGTTTGTTAAGGACGTTGAATTACAGACATACAAATTAATAAACAATCATACCAACATATTCTTCATCCTAGTTCGCCAACAAATATTACAAATAAAAATTGTTGGTATATCAACGATAAACAAACTTTATGGCTGAAGCGGCTCTTGCACAAACTTTCAAGTGTTAAAGGGAATAAAAAAAGTCTGGTGTGGAACCTGTGGATTCAACCCAACAAACGGACTAAACTGATATAGTCCCACATGTAAAGCAGTTCACTAAGATATCTACACTGGAAAACATGGAAATTTAAAGGCTATGCCTACTTATACGCTATGATGCTTTTGAAAGGGTTATAATACACAGCTGCTCAAGTGTTATACATCAGATACAATTCAAAAGAAACTTCTGTTGAAAACTAGTATTTTTTTCACGTTTCTAATTTTTTTTTAATGATATTTTACAATGTTATTATAAATCTTCATGTTTTCTAATTCACTATGAAAAGTTATATAAGATATTCCTTCTAAAAATTCTATAACGCTTCAACTACACAGAGAATTTGCAGAAAACAATTAATTTTGTATTTCAACTAATAACAGTAGTATGTACGATACGAGCTTAAAATGACGCGCTGCAAAACGAGATTTAAAATCCAATGTCAACATGCGAGGTTACATATCGAGCTTTAGCCAGATATCATCGGGGATGCTCCCGGAAAAGATAAGAGAGAGAGAGTGATCCCATATCATATCAACAGAAAACAAATGTGTAGGATGGTAGCGAGTCATGCGTGATGGGTAGTATGTCATCCCGAATTATTTGTCGTATTATTGTCGTCTTTCGGTGCGTTATGTATCGTAAATCAGCGTGAATGTTTGCATTCGAAATACGAATTTGTATAAGTCATATGTATAAATGTGTACCCAGGCGTAGCTAAAGCGCATTAGATCATTCCTCACTAATGGGAAAGCAGAAAAGCTATTTACCTATCTTTATATGATGTAATAGATAATCTAAGTGGCGGGTTGTGTCAGGAACATTACCGTTCTGTCCTTAAGTTAATAATGTTTACGAACAGTTTGTTGATATTTATGGAGGCAGTTTATGATTATTGCTATTTGTTTTCATTGTTGTCAGGAACTATATTTCGAAAAAAGGATTTCAGATGTGTTGTATCGTCATAGAAGAGAAGAGAGGGATGGTGGCTCTAAAGTAAAGATCAATATTTCCGGTTCCTGTCAAAAATATATTTTCGATCCCTAGTGATTATATTCCTCTTTATTTTATTCTAGTTCGAAGTAAATCAGTGAAGCCTATAGTTGAATCTAAAGCTAATGCATCAAATAAATTCGACAAATAAATTATGGAAAAAAATTCCCTGACGAACATAGATATACAGTATATATGATAAAAGACTAGTGAAATAATAAGGCAGTACTGAGCATGGGACCAGTGCCAATATTCATCTATTTATTACATTTATCATTTATAGTAAAATCAATTATTTTGCAGTTTTCTTTTTAACTCATTATTATAATCATATCAAGTGGAAATATTTTTCAAAAGATATATTAACAATTATGGAATGTCTTATTAGATAATTATAAAGTATAATATTATGCTGAAATTTTGATAATTATTCTCACAAAGGAAAGATTGATATATTTTCGATGGTTAGTAATTATATTCCTTTATTATTATTATTATTATTATTATTATTATTATTATTATTATTATTATTATTATTATTATTATTATTATTATTATTATTAGCCAAGCTACAGCCTTAGTTGGAAAAGGAACATGCTATACTCCCAGGTGTCCAACAAGGAAAAGTAGCCCAGTAAAGAAAGGAAGTAAGGAAATAAATAAATGATAAGAGCAAATTAACATTAAAACATTCTACAAACAGTAACAACGTCAAAACATATGTCATATTTAAACTATAAAAAAAGACTTATTTTAGCCAGTTCAACATAAAAACATTTCCTACAACTCCGAACTTTTGAAGTTCTACTGATTCAACTACCCTATTAGGAAGATTATTCCACAAATTGGTCAAAGCTGGAATAAAACTTCTAGAATGCTGTGTAGTATTGAGATTCATTATGGAGAAGGCCTGGCTATTATAATAAACTGTCTGCTTAGTATTACGAACAGGATGGAATTGTCCAGGAAGATCTGAATATAAAGGATGGTCAGAATTATGAAAAATCTTATTCAACATGCATAATGACCTAATTGAATGACGGTGCCAAAGATTAATATCTAGATCAGGAATAAGAAATTTAATAGACCGTAAGTTTCTGTCCAACAAATTAAGATGAGAATCAGCACTAAAGACAGGAGAAAAAGATTCAAAACAAGGTAGAATGAAAGAATTAAAACACTTTTTCAGAATACTTTGATCACCGAAAATCTTGAAAGACTTTCTCAATAAGCCAATATTTTGTGCAATTGAAAAAGACACATACGTAATGTGTTTCTGAAAAGTAAATTTGCTGTTGAGAATCACAGCAAAAATTTTATAAGAATCATACAAAGTTAAAGAAACATTATCAATACTCAGATCCGGATGTTCAGGAGCCACTGCCCTTGACCTACTTACAATCCTACTTTAAGTTGTGTTAGGATTCGACCCTATACTTCAAAATTTGCACCATACATTAATCTTAGTTAATCTCTATTAAGGGATTCAGCGACCCCAGATCTACATTCAGGGGATAGAATTGATACAAAGAGAGCAGCATCATTTGCATATGTAACAAGCTTGTTTTCTAGGCCAAACCACATGTCATGTGTATTTAGTATGGAAATTAATGGGTTAAGAACGCTAACCTGTGGAACACCAGATATCACATTTGTATACTCACTATGGTGGCCATCAACAACAACTCTTTGAGATCTATTACTTAAAAAATCTATAATAATGCTAAGAAACAACCCACCCACTCCAAACTGTTTGAGTTTGAAAACAAGGGACTCATGATTAACACGGTTAAAGACAGCACAAGAATCAAGGCCTATTATTTTAGTTTGAAGTGAATCATTAAATGGTATAGGTTCTTCGATCAGTTTTGTAGGATAACTTTTTACCCGAAGGGTATGTTTCAAATTCGGAAATTGTGGAAGAAATTAACCAAAGTTTTGCAGGCAAATGTTGATCAGTTCATGAAAATTAGAATTGCCAGTTTAGGTTTGACAATTTTTCTTTTTATAATTCCATA
>NC_090733.1:33584197-33593059 GCF_036898095.1 Palaemon carinicauda
AAGAAAGCTCTGCGTGATAGGAGGATAGATATGAGAGAGGCAAGAGAGCGTGCTAGAAATAGGAATGAATGTGACGTAGTTCCGGTAGGCCCTGCTGCTTCCTCAGGTGCCTTAGATGACCGCGGAGGTAGCAGCAGTA
The DNA here is from genome assembly GCF_036898095.1 of Palaemon carinicauda. Lineage (NCBI taxonomy): Eukaryota > Metazoa > Arthropoda > Malacostraca > Decapoda > Palaemonidae > Palaemon > Palaemon carinicauda. The sequence goes on from NC_090733.1 coordinate 33,584,337, forward strand.
GGGGACTCAGCAGTATGAAGCTTCATCTGTGGTGGAAATGTGGGAGGTTGGGCTGTGGCACCCTAGCAGTACCAGCTGAACTCGGCTAAGTCCCTGGATAGGCTGGAGGAACGTAGAGAGTAGAGGTCCCCTTTCTTTGTTTTGTTTCTTGTTGTTGTCGGCTACCCCTAAAAATTGTGGGAAGAGCCTTTGGTATATATATATATATATATATATGTGTTGTGTGTGTGTGTATACTATATATATATATGTATATGTATGTATGTATGTGTTTATATATGTGCATGTAATATGTGTATATATATAGTATATATATATATAGATATATATATATATATATATATCTATGTGTGTGTGTGTGTGTGTATAGTATATATGTGTGTATATGTATGTGTATGTATGTATTTATGTATATATGTATATGTATAAATAATGTATATAAATGTATATATACATGTTAATCATGTGTAAAAAAACTTTTATATGTAATTATATGTATGTCTGTATATGAATACCATTATGTGTACACGTATGTATATTTTTATGTACATATTATGCCTTTTTGTGGTATGAATGCCTGTCTGTGTATATATATAGTATATATATTATATAAAGATTTGCTTTTGTATTTATATAGATAAGGCTACTGTTATTCATGTAAATAAATTTATTGAAAGTCGAAATTACCCTTTTTGGCAGGTGTCTAATGAGGTTGAATCTCCGCCCAGTAAAAACCTCACCTCATCCCAGGTAGCTGGTATGGGAGTGTCATTGTTCTATAAGCCTCTATATGTATGTCGTATTTTTACTTTCCCTATAAAAATGTAAAGAAACCTCTCTCAATCAATCAGTCCTCTGAAGAAGTATCACGAAACTAGTCATGACTTAATCGTATATTTCGAATTTTAATTTTCCCTGTGGTTCTTTTGCATATATATATATATATATATATATAGATAAGTATATATATACATTATATGTATAAATGTAAATGTATATATATATAATATATATATGCACAACTATACATATATTATATATATATAAATACACATAAGTAAAATATATATATATATATATATAGTATGTGTGTGTGTGTGTGTGTGTGTACTGTATATATGTGTGTATATGTATGTGTATGTATGTATATATGTATAGTATGTATATATGTATACATATGTATATAAATGTATATATACATGTTAATCATGTGTAAAAAAACTTTTATATATAATTATATGTATGTCTGTATATGAATACCATTATGTGTACACGTATGTATATTTGTATTTGTATGTATATATTATGCCTTTTTGTGTATGAATGCCTGTCTGTGTATATGTATATGTCTTTTTAGTATATATATATATATATATATATATATAAAGATTTGCTTTGTATTTATATAGATAAGGGCTACTGTTATTCTGTGTAAATAAATTTTATTTGAAAGTCAAAAACAAGATTTACCTGTCATCAGAAATTACCCTTTTTGGCAAGTGTCTAATGAGGTTGAATCTCCGCCAGTAAACACCTGACCTCATCCCACGTAGATGGTATGAAGTGTCATTGATTCTATAAGCCTCTATATGTATGTTTGTATGTTTACTTTCCCTATAAAATGTAAATAAACCTCTCTAAATCAATCAGTCCTCTGAAGAAGTATCACGAAACTAGTCATGACTTAATCGTATATTCGAATTTTCATTTTCCCTGTGGTTCTTTTGCATATATATATATATATATATATACATATATATATATATATAGTATGTATATATATATATATATAGTATATGTATATATAGTATATATATATACATATATATATAATATATATATCTATATATATATATATATATATATATGCACAACTATACATATGTATGTATATATATACACATAAGTATATATATATATATATATATGTATATGATATATATATATATGCACACTATACATATGTATGTATATCTATACAGCACACACACATATATATATATATATATATAATAAATATATATATATATATATATTTAATTATACATATATACAGTATATACTCATATATATATATATATATATATGTGTGTGTGTGTACGTGTATATATATATATATATACACAGTACATACTCATATATATATATATATATGCACAACTATACATATATATATAATATGTGTGTGTATATATATATATATATATATTACTGTATATATATATATATATATGTATATATATATATATATATAACGGATTTGAGCGAAGCGAAAAATCTATTTTTCGGTGAGATGGCCATGTCGTCCTGATGGAAGTTCCTATAGGGTAGCTTCCTAGGGTATATTACAACTACGGCGATATTCCCAGAGAATTTACCTTAAGGTACCAGAATTCTAACTCCTGGAGCGAGTATCCCTCGTGAAAGGGATATCGCTACATATCAGAGGACTTATTCTAGACATGTCACATGGCAATCTACATCCTGGACAGAGATTTCGTCTCGTAGGAGGTGATTGGCGAGACACCGAATTCGGGAAAGAAAAAGGGGAGCCGCTCCCAAGGCTTCCCTATCCCCGATTCGTATGCGTGCCTGGCGCCAATCCTGGCGCCATCTGTATTCCTAGTAGCGTACACGAGGTGCTACAGGTACTGTATGTAGGGAGGGGTCCCTACAGCCCTTTCCTAGAAAGGTAAGGGCGGGTCCATCAGGACGACATGGCCATCTCACCCAAAAATAGATTTTTCGCTTCGCTCAAAATCCGTTTTTTGGGCTCAAGGCCATGTCGTCCTGATGGAAGTGTACCAGAGCATTACTGTATCTGTGGATTCTCAGAACGTGCCGTACTCCCCGGAGGTAATTTTTTTTCCCGGTCAACTAGACCTAGAGACCTATGATGTTACCGTTATACATCTTTTCAACTAACTATAAACTATGTTAGAGCTTCCTCCCCCCTACAGGGAAGAGTCCTACTAGACTCAGGAAAAAGTCTCGAAGAGTACATATATCTATGTATGAATACCAGGCAGGCTAATATAGTGGTCTCGCCCTATATTAGTAAAGCATAGTTTGTAAAGAACCACTGCGTCAATATGAAATATCGACCAGTTCTCCGCACAATACTTGTATTGGACAAAGGTTTTATATCCGCATAGGAGGAAAACCAATGCAACATAGCTTGCATAAAGGAACAATTCTATTAGAATTATCCCAGATAAGGTACATAGAATGAATGCTTAATTATACCAATAATTGACACAGGTGAAGGAGACGCAAGGTTCTCAAGAACCAGATTATTGACAGGCAATAAATAGACAGGTTAACCACCAATTATATATATATATATATATATATATATACATAAGAAGAGGATAACCCAAAACTTTAAGCATAAGTATGATAGTAAACAGAGCTTGTTTGTCTGAAAGAAAAAACATTAAATGCCACTTTTAAGATACCGAGGTATCAAAGTCATAAAAGCCTGTATTACAAATCAATGACATTAGCGTTAGAAACGCTCGGCACACATGTCTGCACTTATGCTAGGTTCACCTTCGGAAATGGAACAGTCTGGATGGGCAACACAGTGCCCTCACTTAGTTTGTAGTACAGTATGTAACAACACACTCACCCCGGAATTAATCGTCCCAATTAAGACCACTGTTCCTCGCAGAGGTAAACAGTAGGGTTAACACCGCGACCACTGCTACCACAGATCTCTTTTAGTTCCTCTACTTGCTTCGCATAGTGGCGAAAGAACACTCTGGAAGACTTCCAGCCAGCGTATGAACGGAGATGTTCAAAATCCATACAATTAAAGAAATTTAAGAATGAGGCAACTTTCCTCGGATCGTGACCCTGCGGGTGTATTGTCAGGATCCGCTCTGCGAATAAAATATATGATTTTCGGTCTGAGTTGATTCAGAGATAAATTTGAGCCTGATGTTTCTCCCCTGAATAGTTGACCACCCTTGAAGTCTGAAGTTCTATGAAGATAGACCTTTAGGCATTCTACTGGACATCAGAGATGCATCTTCTTTCAGAGGGCAGATTCTCCAGGGACCCCACCTGTTGGTGGGTAACTCATTCTTGGCGAGAAACGTAGGATCCGGAAACAGGTTCAGTTCTCCCCCATCCAGAACTGAACACGACCTGCCTCTCTCGAGAGGCTACAATCTCACTAACCCCTGGCCCCGGACGCGAGTGCAAAATAGGAAAATAACTTTTTGTGTCAAATCCTTTAACGCACACTCTTCATTGCTCAACAGAGAAGCGAAATGAAGAACTTGTCTAAAGACCATGAAATGGCTTTGGAGGTGCTGAAGGTCTGAGCCTAGCACAGGCTTTCGGGACTTTATTAAAGATCTCGTTACCTAGGTCGACCTGGAAGGCATATAGAGTGGGTCTTGCCAAAGCAGACTTACACGCTGAAATCGTGTTCGCTGCCAACCCTTGACCATGGAGGTGGAGAAGAAATATAAGCAGAAGTCTGTCAAGATCTCCTGCGGAATCTTCGCCTTGACAAAAGGCCACCCATTTTCTCCAAGATGACTCATATTGCCTTTTAGTGGAATTGCACTTATATTCCTCAAGGAAGTCTATACTGGCTTTCGAAATCCCGAAACGCTTTCTCACCGCTAGGGAGAGAAAATCATGAGCTGCAGGGTCCGGGTTTTCTGTAATGAAGCGCAGACAGTTGACTTCTGGACTCGCTGGGTCAGAACTGGATCTGGTAGTGGTACAAACTTCAGCTACAGTTCCAATGCCAGGAGGAACCACACGCTGTTCGGCCCACTTGTGGGCCACTATTGCCGCTACCCTTTGAAGGATCTCAGTTTGTTGAGGACCCTCAACAGAAGGTTGTGAGGAGGGAACAAGATAAATCTTGGACCATCTGTTCCAGTCGAGGGACATCGTGTCCACTGCTTCCGCTAAGGGGTCCTAGTACGGGGCACGTACAGGGGCAACTTCTTGTTGTCTTTCGTCGCAAAGAGTCTATCTGCAGTTCTGGGACTGATTCAGAATGAAGGAGAATGATCCTGCGTCTATGGACCATCCGACTCTATCGGTGTGAACCTGGATAGAGCGTCCCGCTGTCACATTGCGGACTCCTTGAAGGTGAACTGCCGACAGGTACCACTTCTTCTTTTCCGCCAATCGGAAGACGGCCAACATCACCTGGTTGAGAGGTGGTGACCTCGATCCTTGTCAGATTCAAGTATCTCACAACTACCTCGCTGTCTATCACCACCTTATGTGGATCGAGTGACGCCGGGAGACTTTCTTTAAGGTAAGGAGCACTGCCGCTAGCTTCTAGAAAGTTTTATGTGCAAGGTCTTGAATAGCCTGGACCAAGTCCCCTGGACTTTTTTTCCGATGAGAGTGACCTTCCCATCCCTCCTTCGAGGCGTCTGAGTGAATCGTCACCGACGGGGGAGGTGGCTGAAGAAGAACCGACTTCTTTAGATGTCTGGCTTGGACCAAGGCCTGAGAAGAGTACTTAGCCGAAGCGGCTGGTCTTCTCAGATCTCTTCACGCTTTTGATGCATAACTTCTCCAAACTCCGATTGCATCCTTTAGCTGTGCTCTTAGCACTGGGTCTGTCACCGAAGCAAACTGGAGAGAGCACAGTACTCTCTCCTGCTCGTGTCTTGATATCCTTTCGGAATCTTGAATTCTCTTGACAGAACCCGCTATCTCCTTCCTTTTCTTTGCCGGGGTGGAGAAACGGTGTGACAAAAGGTCCCAGTGGATTCCCAGCCACTGGAATTTTTGAGATGGAGAAAGTCGAGACTTTTTCTGTTGATCTTGAAGCCTAGGTACTCTAGGAACTGGCTCACTTGACTGGAAGCTTGCAAGCATTCTGTCTCAGATGCTGCCCACACCAACCAGTCGTCCAGGTAGGCTACTACCCGAATTCCCTTTAGGCGTAATTGTTTGAGAGCTACGCTCGCAAGCTTCGTAAAAATCCTTGGGGCTATGTTTAGCCCGAATGGCATGGCTCCGAAGGCGTATAGTCTTCGTTGTAGCCTGAACCTAGGTAGGGGGAGAGTCGATGGCTAATTGGAATGGGCCAATAGGCGTCTAACAAGTCTATACAGACGGAATATGCCCTCTTGGGCAGTAAGGTCCTTATGTGTTGCAGTGTTAGCATTTTGAATTTGCAATTCACTATGAACTTGAGTGGCGACAAGTCCAGAATGACTCTGAGCTTTTCCGAGTCTTTCTTGGGAACACAAAAAAGCCTCCCTTACAAATTGATGGGCTTCAACCTTCGGATCACCTTTTTTCTCCAACAGTTCTTGAACGTACTCCTCCATAACGGGGGTGGAGTGTTGGAAAAACCGAAGGCACGGGGGTGGAGTGCTGTACCATCTCCCGCCCAGTCCATTCTTGAGTAGGCTGTGGGCCCAGGGATCGAAGGTCCACCGATCCCGAAATTTCAGAAGTCTCCCTCCTACCGGTATCACCTCACTTGGACTGCCGTCCTGAGGTCTTGCCTTCCTGACCACGACCACCCCTGAATCCCCTTCCCCTTGAGGGGCGTCTAGACGAGCCTCTGGCTGCTCCTCTAGGCTTTGCTCGAAAGGAAGTAGACTGCCCTTTCGAACGCTGGGGTGAATGCCGTGGACTGTGTCGACACGGCCTGGGGTACCCACTGAAAGGTGGTCGGGGTTTGTGCCACGATCTGGGGGACTGGGGGCAATGGCAATTGCAGTTGCTGTTGCTGTCTAAGAGGCTTGGCTGGCCGAGACGGTAGCCTAGTCCTCATAGTCTTCCTCTTTGGTTGAGGACCCTCATCCGGGGAAGACTTTCTTTTGATAGCCCGGCCCCACTTCTGGAGAAGGTTTCTATTCTCCAAGGCGGCCTTATCAACAACTTCTTTGACCAAGTCGGTAGGGAAAAGGTCTTTTCCCCAAATGATGGAGGAGATTAGTTTCTTTGGCTCGTGCCTCACCGTAGCCGAGGTAAACACGAACTCCCTACAAGCTCTCCTTGCCTTGACGAAGCCATAAAGGTCCTTCGTCACTGTGGCCAGATGAGGCTTAGCCACTACCATGAACATTTCATGGACCTTGGGGTCACTTGCCATCGTCTCGAGAGTAGTCTGAAGAGACATTGAGACAGACAGTCTTTCTTTTGTATTGAACTCACTTCGCAAAAGAAAGTCAGACAGCTTAGGGAGGTCCTTGCCGAACTGACGTCCGGCAATATCAGCCTCCAACTTTCCAACTGAGAACGTAAGATGGACGTCCTTCCAGTCTTTGTGGTCCATAGGCAGGGCCAGCGACAAGGGTTTACACTCCTCTAGGGAGGGGCAAGACTTGCCGGCCTCGATTGCTTTTAGTACAGCCAGAAACCCTTTCTGTAAAAAGGGGAAGGCTCTAGTAGGCGAGGACACAAAGGAAGGGAGCTTCCTGTTCAATGCGGCTACCTTGAGTTAGAGAAGCCCCTCTCTTTCATCGAGGATGAAAGTAGAGCTTGAGCCTTAGCATGGTCCATCACTATGACCTCCTTCGGCTCTGTCTCCTCCTTTGAAGCTGGTTCCTTCCTCAGCCGGACATAACAGTCCGGATATGATGCCTTGCTGGGCCAGAATTCCACCCTCCAGGGGAACTGAGCCCAGCTTATCCGAGATGACGATCTTTTCAGTCGTCATCGGCATGTGCTCAGCATACCTCCATGGGTTAGCATCTGAGCACAAGGGAAGGTCTTTCACATTAAGCTTTTTCTGGGGCCCATGTGATTCTGCAAGGCACTGCATTTGCAGTTCCATTGCAGCCGCCTTCTGCTGATTCTCCTTCTGCATTTGTTGGATCATTCCAACAATAGAAGAGAGGGCCTGTCCCAGCTCTACTGGGAGACCGGCCGATATAGAGGGGCTTGAACTTCATCCTGGGCTTCTGCCAGGAGGTCTTCCTCCTGACACCCGTCCACATCAGACATCCTGTCATCTAGCTGGATGTCTTGCATTGCGACCGCGACTTCAGCATCCACCTGGATCTGAACTTAGGGGATCTCCTCTTGAGGCTGGGGAATCACTGCATCAGCTGATGCCTTAGGGAAAGGATACGCCCTCATCTTCTCGCTTGGAAGATAAGGGCCAGAAGTGTTCTTTTGGAAGCCCCTTACCCAGGAAGAAAGCTTCTTCCTAGCTATTTAAATGTCTCAGTAATCAGGTTAGTGCACACAGTACATACCTGAGGGTCCCAATACCGGATATCATCCTTGGAGACAGCGTATGCTGCGTGTCTCCTACAAAACTCATGTCCGCAGAGGTTCTTGCTGCTGACATTGCAGAAAGCACTTCCCCACTTCGGAGTGTCCTTCTGTAAAGAGAAGAAATTTCCATGAGTATCAAGTGAACTATGTATCACTGGATATGCATAGTATAGCATAACAATTCAGAAAGGAAAGACACACACTTGTGTTTCCCTCACAACCCATTGTTGCAGCCTTCCAGATAATAAAATCAAAATGGTCTATCTCTTCTAGAGTAACCAATGCAAGGTTTCCAGAGGAAACAGGTGGAGGTTACACCTAAGCAATGATTTTAAAATCCTGGATAATAGACAGGGAAGAACTCAGCTTCCTATCTGTATGGCAACAGCAAAGGGATGTGCAAGAAAAAACAATAGTGTTAGAAGACACAGTGCTGTACCAAAACCCTTACCATAGTTTTCTTCTTACTGTATATGTTATACAGAAGAATACTAGTACAG
>NC_090733.1:33608559-33616059 GCF_036898095.1 Palaemon carinicauda
AAAAAGATAGGCATGGGTAGCCAGATCATCTAGAAACACTTTCCAACACTATAAAAATATAAGTTTTGCGACACTACTTGCCAATTCCTTACGGTAACATGACTAAGCGAAAAAATGCAAAACAAATAAAAAGGGGCACTCGCGGAAAAATGGCTAACATTCTAATATACGGCATTTCAGAAAAAAAAAATTCAGCCACGTGCTAGGCAAACCATCAAGGCACATTTTCCGACAAATAAACATCTAAATGAATCATTACTCTGTGATAGTTCCTTAGTACGTAGTAATTTTGAAAGAAATGGGAAAAAACGAAAAAATGGCAATCACAGGAAAATCGAACACATACCTATATATACGCCATATATGGCTAAAAAAAAAAAAGATAGGCATGGGTAGCCAGATCATCTAGAAACACTTTCCAACACTAAAAAAATATAAGTTTTGCGACACTACTTGCCAATTCCTTACGGTAACATGACTAAGCAAAAAAATGCAAAACAAATAAAAAGGGGCACTCTTGGAAAAATGGCCATTCTAATATACGGCATTTCAGAAAAAAAAAATTTCAGCCACGTGCTAGGCAAACCATCAAGGCATATTTTCCGACAAATAAACATATAAATGAATCATTACTCTGTGATAGTTCCTTAGTACGTAGTAATTTTGAAAGAAATGGGAAAAAACGAAAAAATGGCAATCACAGGAAAATCGAACACATACTTATATATACGCCATATCTGGCTAAAAAAGAAATAGGCTTGGGTAGCCAGATCATCTAGAAACACTTTCCAACACTATAAAAATATAAGTTTTGCGACACTACTTGCCAATTCCTTACGGTAACATGACTAAGCAAAAAAATGCAAAACAAATACAAAGGGGCACTCGCGGAAAAATGCCCAACATTCTAATATACGGCCTCTCAGATAAAAAAAAAGACATGCACGTGTTAGCCCAACCATCAAGGCACACTTTCTAACACATAAACATGAAAAAAAAATCAATAATATACGGCAATTCCTTACTACGTAGTAAATTTTTACAAATATTGAAAAAAAACAGAAATTGGCAACCGCAGTTAAATACCCAATATACCAATAACTACGTCGTATCTGACAAAAACAAAATCACGCATGGGTAGCCAGATCATCTAGACACACTTTCCAACACTAAAAAAGCAAAAGTTTTACGACACTATTTCGCAATATCTTACGGAAAAATGACTTGGCAAAAAAATGAAAAAAAATGAAAAAGGGGGTACTCGCGGTAAAATGGTCCTCGTGGTGATGAACGACATTTTAACTAAAAAAAAAATCATGCACATGGTAGCCAAACAATCCACCAAGACTTTCCACAACTGATAACCTATACAAGTTGCACCATTCTACGACAATTTCATAATACGTAATAACTTTGATAATTATGCAAACTACCTTAGAAGGGTAAACTCGGTCGCGAACGACCCCGACGCGTCTCAGAAATCGGGGAAGGAGTACAGCTACAGCAATGCACATCTGGACACTACTAGAGCGTGTAGGGGAGACACCTCCTGCAGGTCGATCACCCACAAATTCAGTCACGGGGGTGAGTCACGTGAGAAAAACCTTTTTTTTTTTTACGCTCGGGGTCGCGAACGACCCATCGTACCTATCCAGGGTTAAGAATGAGGCAACTTTCCTCGGATCGTGACCTGCGGGTGTATTGTCAGGATCCGCTCTGCGAATAAAATATATGATTTTCGCTGAGTTGATTCAGAGATAAATTTGAGCCTGATGTTTCTCCCCTGAATAGTTGACCACCCTTGAAGTCTGAAGTTCTACGAAGATAGACCTTTAGGCGTTCTACTGGACATAGAGATGCATCTTCTTTCAGAGGGCAGATTCTCCAGGGACCCCACCTGTTGGTGGGTAACTCATTCTTGGCGAGAAACGTAGGATCCGGAAACAGGTTCAGTTCTCCCCCATCCAGGAACTGAACACGACCTGCCTCTCTCGAGAGGCTACAATCTCACTAACCCTGGCCCAGGACGCGAGTGCAAAATAGGAAAATAACTTTTTGTGTCAAATCCTTTAACGCACGCTCTTCATTGCTCAACAGAGAAGCGAAATGAAGAACTTGTCTAAAGACCATGAAATGGGCTTTGGAGGTGCTGAAGGTCTGAGCCTAGCACAGGCTTTCGGGACTTTATTAAAGATCTCGTTACCTAGGTCGACCTGGAAGGCATATAGAATGGGTCTTGCCAAAGCAGACTTACACGCTGAAATCATGTTCGCTGCCAACCCTTGACCATGGAGGTGGAGAAGAAAGATAAGCAGAAGTCTGTCAAGATCTCTTGCGGAATCTTCGCCTTGACAAAAGGCCACCCATTTTCTCCAAGATGGCTCATATTGCCTTTTAGTAGAATTGCACTTATATTCCTCAAGGAAGTCTATACTGGCTTTCGAAATCCCGAAATGCTTTCTCACCGCTAGGGAGAGAAAATCATGAGCTGCAGGGTCCGGGTTTTCTGTAATGAAGCGCAGACAGTTGACTTCTGGACTCGCTGGGTCAGAACTGGATCTGGTAGTGGTACAAACTTCAGCTACATTTCCAATGCCAGGAGGAACCACACGCTGTTCGGCCACTTGTGGGCCACTATTGCCGCTACCCTTTGAAGGATCTCAGTTTGTTGAGGATCCTCAACAGAAGGTTGTGAGGAGGGAACAGATAAATCTTGGACCATCTGTTCCAGTCGAGGGACATCGCGTCCACTGCTTCCGCTAAGGGGTCTTAGTACGGGGCACGTACAGGGGCAACTTCTTGTTGTCTTTCGTCGCAAAGAGGTCTATCTGCAGTCCTGGGACTGATTCAGAATGAAGGAGAATGATCCTGCATCTAAGGACCATTCCGACTCTATCGGTGTGAACCTGGATAGAGCGTCCGCTGTCACATTGCGGACTCCTTGAAGGTGAACTGCCGACAGGTACCACTTCTTCTTTTCCGCCAATCGGAAGACGGCCAACATCACCTGGTTGAGAGGTGGTGACCTCGATCCTTGTCGATTCAAGTATCTCACAACTACCTCGTTGTCTATCACCACCTTATGTGGATCGAGTGACGCGGGGAGACTTTCTTTAAGGTAAGGAGCACTGCCCTAGCTTCTAGAAAGTTTTATGGGCAAGGTCTTGAATAGCCTGGACCAAGTCCCTTGGACTTTTTTCTGATGAGAGTGACCTCCCCATCCCTCCTTCGAGGCGTCTGAGTGATCGTCACCGACGGGGGAGGTGGCTGAAGAAGAACCGACTTCTTTAGATGTCTGGCTTAGGACCAAGGCCTGAGAAGAGTACTTAGCCGAAGCGGCTGGTCTCCAAACTCCGATTGCATCCTTTAGCTGTGCTCTTAGCACTGGGTCTGTCACCGAAGCAAACTGGAGAGAGCACAGTACTCTCTCCTGCTCGTGTCTTGATATCCTTTCGGAATCTTGAAGTCTCTTGACAGAACCCGCTATCTCCTTCCTTTTCTTCGCCGGGGTGGAGAAACGGTGTGACAAAAGGTCCCAGTGGATTCCCAGCCACTGGAACTTTTGAGATGGAGAAAGTCGAGACTTTTTCTGTTGATCTTGAAGCCTAGGTACTCTAGGAACTGGATCACTTGACTGGAAGCTTGCAAGCATTCTGTCTCAGATGCTGCCCACACCAACCAGTCGTCCAGGTAGGCTACTACCCGAATTCCCTTTAGGCGTAATTGTTTGAGAGCTACGCTCGCAAGCTTCGTAAAAATCCTTGGGGCTATGTTTAGCCCGAATGGCATGGCTCCGAAGGCGTATAGTCATCGTTGTAGCCTGAACCTAGGTAGGGGGAGAGTCGATGGCTAATTGGAATGTGCCAATAGGCGTCTAACAAGTCTATACAGACAGAATATGCCCTCTTGGGCAGTAAGGTCCTTATGTGTTGCAGTGTTAGCATTTTGAATTTGCAATTCACTATGAACTTGAGTGGCGACAAGTCCAGAATGACTCTTAGCTTTTCCGAGTCTTTCTTGGGAACACAAAACAGCCTCCCTTACAAATTGATGGGCTTCACCCTTCGGATCACCTTTTTTTTCCAACAGTTCTTGAACGTACTCCTCCATAACGGGGGTGGAGTGTTGGAAAAACTGAAGGCACGGGGGTGGAGTGCTGTACCAGCTCCCGCCCAGTCCATTCTTGAGTAGGCTGTGGGCCCAGGGATCGAAGGTCCACCGATCCCGAAATTTCTGAAGTCTCCCTCCTACCGGTATCACCTCACTTGGACTGCCGTCCTGTGGTCTTGCCCTCCTGACCACGACCACCCCTGAATCCCCTTCCCCTTGAGGGGCGTCTAGACGAGCCTCTGGCTGCTCCTCTAGGCTTTGCTCGAAAGGAAGTAGACTGCCCTTCGAACGCTGGGGTGAATGCCGTGGACTGTGTCGACACGGCCTGGGGTACCCACTGAAAGGTGGTCGGGGTTTGTGCCACGATCTGGGGCACTGGGGGCAATGGCAATTGCAGTTGCTGTTGCTGTCTAAGAGGCTTGGCTGGCCGAGACGGTAGCCTAGTCCTCATAGTCTTCCTCTTTGGTTGAGGACCCTCATCCGGGGAAGACTTTCTTTTGATAGCCCGGCCCCACTTCTGGAGAAGGTTTCTATTCTCCAAGGCGGCCTTATCAACAACTTCTTTGACCAAGTCGGAAGGGAAAAGGTCTTTTCCCCAAATGATGGAGGAGATTAATTTCTTTGGCTCGTGCCTCACATTAGCCGAGGTAAACAAGAACTCCCTACAAGCTCTCCTTGCCTTGACGAAGCCATAAAGGTCCTTCGTCCCTGTGGCCAGATGAGGCTTGGCCACTACCATGAACATTTCATGGACCTTGGGGTCACTTGCCATCGTCTCGAGAGTAGTCTGAAGAGACATTGAGACAGACAGTCTTTCTTTTGTATCGAACTCACTTCGCAAAAGAAAGTCAGACAGCTTAGGGAGTTCCTTGCCGAACTGACGTCCGGCAATATCAGCCTGCAACTTTCCCACTGAGAACGTAAGATGGACGTCCTTCCAGTCTTAGTGGTCCATAGGCAGGGCCAGCGACAAGGGTTTACACTCCTCTAGGGAGGGGCAAGACTTGCTGGCCTCGATTGCTTTTAGTACAGCCAGAAACCCTTTCTGTAAAAAGGGGAAGGCTCTAGTAGGCGAGGACACAAAGGAAGGGAGCTTCCTATTCAATGCGGCTACCTTTGAGTTAGAGAAGCCCCTCTCTTTCATCGAGGATGAAAGTAGAGCTTGAGCCTTAGCATGGTCCATCACTATGACCTCCTTCGGCTCTGTCTCCTCCTTTGAAGCTGGTTCCTTCCTCAGCCGGACATAACAGTCCGGATATGATGCCTTGCTGGGCCAGAATTCCACCCTCCAGGGGAACTGAGCCCAGCTTATCCGAGATGACGATCCTTTCAGTCGTCATCGGCATGTGCTCAGCATACCTCCATGGGTTAGCATCTGAGCACAAGGGAAGGTCTTTCACATTGAGCTTTTTCTGGGGCCCATGTGATTCTGCAAGGCACTGCATTTGCAGTTCCATTGCAGCCGCCTTCTCCTGATTCTCCTTCTGCATTTGTTGGATCATTCCAACAATAGAAGAGAGGGCCTGTCCCAGCTCTACTGGGAGACCGGCCGATATAGAGGGGCTTGAACTTCATCCTGGGCTTCTGCCAGGAGGTCTTCCTCCTGACACCCGTCCACATCAGACATCCTGTCATCTAGCTGGATGTCTTGCATCGCGACCGCGACTTCAGCATCCACCTGGATCTGAACATAGGGGATCTCCTCTTGAGGCTGGGGAATCACTGCATCAGCTGATGCCTTAGGGAAAGGATACGCCCTCATCTTCTCGCTTGGAAGATAAGGGCCAGAAGTGTTCTTTTGGAAGCCCCTTACCCAGGAACAAAGCTTCTTCCTAGCTATTTAAATGTCTCAGTAATCAGGTTAGTGCACACAGTACATACCTGAGGGTCCCAATACCGGATATCATCCTTGGAGACAGCGTATGCTGCGTGTCTCCTACAAAACTCATGTCCGCAGAGGTTCTTGCTGCTGACATTGCAGAAAGCACTTCCCCACTTCGGAGTGTCCTTCTGTAAAGAGAAGAAATTTCCATGAGTATCAAGTGAACTATGTATCTCTGGATATGCATAGTATAGCATAACAATTCAAAAAGGAAAGACACACACTTGTGTTTCCCTCACAACCCATTGTTGCAGCCTTCCAGATAATAAAATCAAAATGGTCTATCTCTTCTAGAGTAACCAATGCAAGGTTTCCAGAGGAAACAGGTGGAGCTCACACCTAAGCAATGATTTTAAAATCCTGGATAATAGACAGGGAAGAACTCAGCTTCCTATCTGTAGGGCAACAGCAAAGGGATGTGCAAGAAAAAACAATATTGTTAGAAGACATAGTGCTGTACCAAAACCCTTACCATAGTTTTCTTCTTACTGTATATGTTATACAAAAGAATACTAGTACAGTATAGAGGGATGTGTGCCGGCCTGCCTTTGCCGGCCGGCACACACCACAACTAGCTTTAAAGTATACTACTTAACAGCTATAGGGCGGCAGCACTCTGGTTCAAATGTCTGTGCCGGTTGGCAGCAACTGCCGGCCGGTAACAGCCAGTGTTGGCCGGCAATGGCTGCCGGCCAGCAACTACACAAGGTAGTACCCAGCTGCCGGCCACACTCTTGGTGACCGGCAGACAAGGGCTGACATAAGCCGGCCGGCAAAGGTACAAGACCGATGCCAGCTGGCAGCAAAAGAACCAGAGGACTACACCTGCCCGGCTGCCGGCCTCATAGGCCGGCAGCCGGGACAAGTACAGCACTAGAAGAAAAAGAAAATAAAATGGATGCCGGGATAAGAGTGTACACAACCTCCAAGCCCGGCAACCGAAAGAGTGCATATAAGGAAGGGGAGAAACTAATTCAGGCTTCCTTGACCAATGCCGTCCGGCTCTGCCGGCAGGCATGGATGAGGGACCAAGAGAGGTCCGGGCAGCACTCGAAAACATAAGACCCTTGCCGGCCAGCAGCTCTGCCGGCCGGCAAGGGGCTGAGTCAATTCCACATCCTAACCTATACTAGGTCCAGAAGTAGAACGACGTACAGTACAGTAAGACCCCTGCCGGCCAGCTCTGCCGGCCTGCAAGGGGCTGAGTCAATTCCACATCCTAACCTATACTAGGTCCAGATGTAGTACGACGTACAGTACAGTATGAAGAAAGAGGGGGAAGGGACAAGAGGGTCCTGCCAACCTTGCTTTAGTGACAGATCACCCGCAGCTAAGAAACTTATCTTAGCCTAAGGGAGATCTAAGGGGAAAGGCCAGCAATACTTGCCAGCTTCCAGAGCACCAAAGCAAGGAAGGCATTGCTACTCCCAAGGGAAGAACTTATCCTCCCGCGAGAACAGCAACAGGACTAGTCTGGTAGATCACAAAAGAAGGAATCATATCCACAG
>NC_090733.1:33628559-33633559 GCF_036898095.1 Palaemon carinicauda
GTATTATTGTCATATCATAAATCCTGTCCATAGATTAACAGAGATATAACTGAGCAGATATATAAGCTGGTGTTTATTTGCTTTTGATTTTCATATTATAGTTAACCTGGTCATTGTCTGATATGTTTTTTTTTTTTTTTTCAATATTTCACTAAACTCTAATTCTAAAGACCATATATCGGAGATAATCGTTCTTAACTACTTAGATGCTTCTACCTTATTAATACGTTCATTTCCAATGAAAATTCCTCCTCCATTGCATACTCCGTTATCATCTCTGTCTTTCTTCTATTTACCTTCAGCCAAACCTCGTGTGATATTTCCTATATTCTTGTAAACAACAATTGAGAATCCTATGGTGTTCTGCCAACAAGGACAGCATCATTAGTAAACTCTAGGTCTCCTAAATTTTTATCACCAATTTAGTCCAACCCTACTCCACAATCTCCGACTTCTTATGCATTACATAATCCATGACAAGGATAAACAACATAGGTGACAACACATTCCCTTGGAGTACTCTGCTGTTCACTGGAAATCATTTAATAAGACTCCCTAAACATTAAATTAGCACCTTCAATGCTTATGAACACAATAAAATTTACATATTTAAGGGAAATTCCAAAATAACGTAGGACTCTCCACAAAATTGGCCAGTGCACACTATCAAAGGCTATTATCTAGTCCAAAAATGCCATCAAAAGGGGATTTCTAAATTCTATGCAATCCTGTACAACATATCTCAAAATTAAACTTTGGTCAGTGCAACTTTTACCTTTTCTAAATCCGGCTTGTTCATCTCAGGTTTCAATCAATCTTTCTCTCTTTCATTTCTTTAGAATAAGGATACTATATATTTTATTAAAAACTGACGGAAGTGATAAGCGTCTGTAATTATTGCATTTGACAGGTCTCCATTTTCAGCCATTTTCTATAACACTCCTGACTCCCATTTATCAGGTTTTTCCTCTTTATGCCACGTTCTACAAAATAATCTTGGAAGCACTCTGGGAGTCACTTTATTTTCGGCCAATATCATCTGGGTAGTTATTCCAAAAAATCCAATGGCTTTAAATCTCTTTAGTGTTCTGAGGATAGATTCAACTTCAAATCTCATCTATTACTTTCTGCAGTTCTTCTTAGTATCCATCTCCCCTTTCTTCAGATGAATTATTTGTTGGGGCATCTAAAACTATAATACTTATGTCACTCTGCCTTGATTTGAAATTTGTTATTAACAATCCTCTATTTAAGGCTCTGCACTCGATTAATGCCTTCCCTGCTTTTGGTGTCATCATCATTCCTACTCCTCCTCCAACTCCATCTAATCTTCCTGAGAAGATATATATATATATATATATATATATATATATATATATATATATATATATATATATATATATATATATATATATATATATATATACATATATATATATATATATATATATATATATATATATATATATATATATATATATATATATATATATATATATATTTCCTTGGTCTCACGTTTCCTCATCAGTCACCTTACATTTTTCACTTAAGGGTAAGATATCCAAACTATATTTCATAAATTCAGCCACTACTTGCTGTAACTTCCCAATCTGATTTATGGTTCTAACATTCCTATTACATATTTTAATTTTCTTCTTTAATATTTATAAACCGGAAGATTCATAGCCCCCACTACGACCGGGACTGGTTGCCATTTTGCCATATTATTTTTCCATAACTGGCTAAATCAATAGGGGATTTATTGGCCTAATTCATCAAAGGATAGCCAGTTCCTTGTGATGTGCAGTACCTATCTACCTAAGGAGAGTGACCCGTACCAGTTCATACTAGTTCTAATAAGATCAACTACCAGACATCGTGAGTAAAAGACTAGGAAAAGTCTTTCCATCACCTTAAACCCAATCGGTCACCAAGCTACCTGCAACTTCTTCAAGATTTAGCGGGGCATTCTCTCCACACCGAAAGCCCTAATTACACCACCAAGTTGCTCATTTGATTATACGAGTATAACTGTTTGTAAACATGGATAGCCAAAATATACCTAGCATGTCATGAGATAAACTGCCAAGCACAGTAAGGATATACTACATATATATATATATATATATATATTATATATATATATATATATATATATATATATATATATATATATATATATATGTGTGTGTGTGTGTGTGTGTATGTATATATAAATATATATATATATATATATATATATATATATATATATATATATATATATATATATATATATATATATATATATATATATAAATATATATATATATATATATATATATATATATATATATATATATATATATTTATATATATATATATATATATATATATATATATATATATATATATATATATATATATATATATATATATATATATATATATGTCTTATTTATAACTGTAATCGAACAGTTTAACATGTTTTTTCAAAAAGACCCATAAAGGAAACAGGAAATATGAATAAATCACACTATATTTCGGTCAATAAACATCGACCCTCTTTAAGATGTAAAGTAAAAGTGAGGATTACAGTGGAGAGTGACGGTTTATATATGAAAGCAAAAGGGTGTGTTCAATTGTTCTATAGTTGTTATAATTGCTGGAAGGATTAGCCAAATTTAATTACATCCAGGTGCGTGTTCTTATTGTTTTAGCCGCTTGGAGGAAGTCTTGACCTCTGATGCATGTCTGGTGGTCGGCCTCCGTGGATTATCTTCTTAATGATAGGGTTGAGAAGAGTATTGTCCACTGTGTCAGCTTTCCATTGGCCCCCAGATAGGTTCACTGTCTTTGATTGATTTATGATGGCTGATTCCAGGATTTTCCTTCTGTACGGACAGGTACTCTTTAAGCTAGCCATACACGATAGAAACTGGCACGGCGGGCCGTCACGGCAGTACTGGCCCTCCGCGCCAGACCCCTAAGGATTGCCCATACACGATGGAGACAGGATTTCAAGAGGACAACATGCTCTGCCATCTCTGGGAGTTACCACATTCTTCATTATCTGCCCATCGGTCTATGAGAAGATTACTCAGTGTTCAAGCGGTCTTGATTGTAAGGTGACATATCATTCGCAATATGGCTATTTTTTTTAAATAAAAGAAAGATGATTGCTGTAATCATAGCTCTCTTGGATCAAGAGGACAATAACTATGAAATGTGTGGCAAAAATCGCAGAAGACAATGGTCAAAAGAATGGCTAAGAAAGAGAGAGAAATTTTCTCATATGATGTTACTGAATGAGTTAAAGGAAAATAACCCAGATGATTATAGAAATTATTTGAGAATGACCAACGAAGCCTTCACATACCTCTTATACCTTGTTTCGACAAAGATTACAAAAGAAGACACAGTAATGAGACAGGCTATTTTTGCAGAAGAAAGGTTGATTTCAACATTGAGGTTTTTAGCAACGGGACGGTCACTGGAGGATCTCAAATTTTCAACTGGAATTTTTGCCCAAGCTTTAGGAAAAATCAAACCTGAAACTTGTCAAGCAATATATGACAGCTTACGTGATGAATATTTGAAGGTAAGTAAAATATCATGCCTTTTTAGTACTTTATTTGATAAGTCCTTTCCACATATGCAATTTACTCATCTATTTGAATTAAGTACAAATTAAAAAAAAAATAACTTGCCTATTTTGAAATTGTTTGAAAATTAAAATGAAAAACTAAAAGCCTGTGTTTTTCTTTAGTTGGCTACATAATAAAAATCAAATTTATGTAGGCTATTTCAAGTTTATGATAAAAAAAAAAATATGGGCTAGCCTATTTGAAAAATATAATGAAAAGTTATAAGGGCTCTTTTCAAACTGTTTGAAAATTATAATGAAAAATAATAGGGCCGGTTTACTTCTTCACCACTGAACGAAGGGATATCAGAATCCATTTGTACATAGGTTTCTCGTAGATTTTCATTTAGAATGGGGGAGTATGATCTTGATGATGAGGTTGTACTTGTATTCCGTGAGAAATTGTATAATATTTCCAAGATTTGCTTTTCAGCCAACATATGTTGTTGGCCATTTAATTTTCTTAATTTTGAAGCAACGAGTCTGCCAAAAATATCAAAGTCATCCTCTTCCCTTTCGAGACATTTCTCAACTTTTTTCATGAGTGTTTCCCTTTGAAGGTTTCCACCATTCTTTCTCTTACGGGTTTCCTGAACAGATGACTTTAAAGAAGTAGGCCTATCATCTGCCGTAGATGGTTTCCTTGTTTGGTCCAGGACTGTTTCTAAATTTTCCTCATCACCATCCTGAGAAAAATGAAAATCATACAATTAATTAATAAATATTAATACACATATTCACTGTATACCACACACTCATATATATATATATATATATATATATATATATATATATATATATATATATATATATATATATATATATATTCTATTTTACTCATCAAAAATATACACAAATTTTCTGTTTTTATGATTATATATTGAAATTTATTTACATAGATGAATTTTTCTGCCTTTCAGTTCCCAACAACGCGTGAAGAGTGGAAAAAATTGCCGAGGACTTCGATCTGTTATGGAATTTTCCCAATTGTGGTGGAGCAGTTGACGGAAAACATGTTTCTATTTTACCTCCAGCAAACAGTGGATCTTATTATTTTAATTATAAAGGGTATTATAGTATTGTTTTAATGGCAATAGTCAATGCTAATTTAGAGTTTATAATGGTTGATGTAGGCAAAAATGGCCGGTTTTCAGATGGTGGAGTGTTGGATGAAACTTTTTTTCACCAAAAGTTATTGGAAGGGACTTTAAATTTGCCTGAAAATAACGAAACCAAACATGGGTTGAATTTTGTCTTCATTGGGGATGAAGCTTTTGGACTGCATGAGCACTTACTGAAACCTTTCCCCCAAAGAGATTTAAACTATGAGAAGAAGATTTATAATTACAGATTATCTCGTGCCACACGAGTAGTG
>NC_090733.1:33653559-33671059 GCF_036898095.1 Palaemon carinicauda
TTAACACATTTATCTTCCATACACACTTGCACATTTACACCCTTGTCATACTTATTTCTATTCTCACTTTTACTTATAAAATTTTCCCTTTTTTCATCCTTACTTAAAAATTTCAAACGCCTCTTTTTCCTATATTCAACTAAAACTAATTGTTTATTTTCCAGCCCTAACTTTTCATGCATACTAGATTCATACTTGCTCATTTCTAACCAATTATTCATCCCATTCTCACAAACATTGATCCTATTCCTTCCACACACACAGGAGGACTCACCCAGCTGAACCCTCTTACACTCTAGTTTCCCGAACATCCTGGCTGACTTAATCCCTTCTTCCTACATACTCTAGCTACATGCCCATCTGCACCACATTCACTACACTTACCCCACGACTCCTTGCACATTCTAACATAATGACCATACTTACCACAATTACCACAAATCACATTCATACGATTACTACGACATCCACTTGCTATGTGCCCAGTCATACCACACCGATAACATTTTACTCCTTTCTCTTTCTTGCACTCGCTAATTCTATGCCCTACCTCACCACATCCAAAACAAGCACCTAGAGCCCATCTACATTCATTCTTCTTATGACCAACTTTCCCACACCTATAACACTTTTCATCACGGACACGGCTATCTGACATACATTGATGTGCACTCGCACTCCTATCCCTAATGCGCCAATTACCCTGCCTAAATCCTTCATTTGTCCTTACAGGTATTCCCACATTACTCGCCCTAACACTCCTATCTACTACACTATCAGCTACCCTCATCGGTCCTCTCATAACAGCATCTCTAAAACTAACAAATTCTGGCACACTTTCCCCCATTCCAGTTCTTACACTCACAGATTTACTTTCTTTCATACACCTATCCAACTCGTAATCCTCAACTATCTCTAAAATATCATCCCATGTCAATCTTTCTTTTGTCCACCTCATTTTCTCCTTCTGTTTCAAATTAACAAACTCAGCAACATTCTCGGGCACAGTAGCCAAAAACTTCCTTATTAACTCCTTATTCTCATTTATACCTTCATCCCTATATTTCTTCCTCGCTAAAGTTTCCAACCTACATACATACATCGATATCGCTTCTCCTGCATTCATCAGTGCTTCATCAAAATCATTCTTAGGCTTATAATTAACACTCCCTTTCATACGTTTTACCTGCTCAATTATTCTCTTTTTCACACTTTCCTAATCAACGTCACCTACATTCATTATCACTCCATACATCGTCAACAAATACCCAGTCAAATATTCTCCTAACTCCCTAGCCCAAACTCTTTTACTATCACCATACTTATCCTGACAATACCTCTCATACTCCTTGAAAAAATCATATACATCCCTACTGCTATGCTCATTGAACCCTTCACACCGAGGTACCTCTCTCATATATACAGTCTTACACACATCACGTTCATTCTCACTGCTATCATCACTGTCTACTCCCTTGTTACCTTCTTCCTCATTTGAAATTAATGAATCCACTTCCACACTTAAATTCCTATCCTTACCCATTCCCTTCTCACCCTTTTTCTTACTTACCACTTTCACCCATTCACGATCGTCCTTGCTATCAGCCTGATACTTTTTCTTCTCTTTCTTCACATCACTTTTACCTTTCCTTTCATCTTTCCTCTCACCTTTTTGTTCATCCTTGCTATGCCTAATTCCCTTATATTCAATATCACCATCACTATTACTACTATCACTATCACTTCCTTTCCCATTATCACCTACCTTAACCTTCTCTTCCACTACCAAACCATTACCCGAAGCTGAGGACACTCCTCCGACTGCACCTTCAGCCATTATAGTTTTCATCATCCCCATGACTTGCCCCATCATATCTTCCATTCGTTTCTCCATTTGTTCTTCATTCTGTTTCATCCTCATCTCAACACATTCTTCCACTCTCTCTATTGTCCCCTTTAACTCCCTAAGCTCCTTCTGCATCACCACATTCTCCCAGTTCAACCTCTCATTCTCTATTAGCAACCTCTCCTCACGCTCCTTACTCAGCCGCAATTCCTCCTTCAAAACCTTTACCTGTTCTTCCATTTTTCCAGTCTTAATTCTAAATTCGTATCCTATCAGTCCTTCGTCAAAGAGTCCAGCTATCAGTCCCGCCTCAGCAGTCCCTGTTCGGGCGCCAAAATAATGTGGCGGGATGTTGCAAGAACAACCCCCACCACCCTGAATCACACTTACTGACAATGGTCTCCACAAAACAAACTTTCCCCTTACGTAATCTACAACCAGACTCTTAGGCAAAAAGGACGAAATAAACAAAACATATCCTAATAACTATATTTCCTTACAGACTAAAACGCTCAACATAAACCAAAAAAACACACTTATCAATAATCATACACTTAACATAAAACAGGCGTTAATCATACCACCATTCAAATAAACTCTCAAAATAAATAACACTTAAAAACTTACAAAACATACAAAAAACGTAACATAATTCAAATAAACCAAATTTAAACCCTAACAAAACTTAAAATTAAACGTCACACCACCACCAATGTTTGTTTATGTGTGGACCACTTTGTCCACACAAGGGCAAACAGTCATTAAAAGCCCAAAACCACAACTCTGCAGCAACCGGATCACTATTAAATATTAATACACATATGTATTAGTTGGTTTGGGTTGTGCGCGTTATCATCATCATCATCATCATCATCATCATCATCAATCGAAATACAAAAGCACAATCAAATCCGGTTCTTGAACACAATCCAGGTCATCTACAGTCGGTCAATCCACAAGAGCAGTCTAAGTATAATTGAATACAGGCCAGGTCAGCAACTAAAGATCGTCATTCATATCAATTTAATCTCTCCAAAGGAGGAATCACGGCTTTTGAAATATATAAACACTTTCTCGCTGGTCGAAAAATGATATAAAATATAATCCAGCATTCACAAACGAACTGTCTCAAGCTGCAGTCCAATAAAAAAAACCATTTGCTCCGAAACAATCACCTCTGTCGTAACCTAACTAAAAAATGTAAACAAACAACCTCATTTGTACCAACAGTCTTTCTCACCACAAACAATCATTCTCTAACCACCACTTGCTCTTCGGCGCGCACCGCGGACACACAAACACACAAACACACACCCAAACACACAAACACACACACTCGCGCGATCTAGCAAATCTAAAGCAAATGAAATCTCTCTCTCTCTCTCTCTCTCTCTCTCTCTCTCTCTCTCTCTCTCTCTCTCTCTCTCTCTCTCTCTCTCTCTCTCTGGATTTGGCAAAAGAAAAAAAATTTAAATAAAACAAAAATAAATCCTCCACAATATATATATATATATATATATATATATATATATATATATATATATATATATATATATATATATATATATATATATATATATATATATATATATATATATATATATATATATATATATATATATAAGAATATCTTGGGCATTGTCTTGCTTCTAAGGTCAATGTTATTGTCACTTGGCCCTGCCATTCATGGCTGGTTTTTAAACGTCTCAATCAAAACATTTAAGCGAAATCTCTTTATATTGTAGCGGGCAGCAAAGGGTCTTATCTGAAAGACATGACTTATCGACTTAACATCCCAAGCGTATATGCAAATGTTTGAGGATAACAATGACAAAACCCTTCGACAATATGAAACATGCAATGGCAAGCTTAAACCTGTTTATCTTATTTCAGTGAGAGAGAGAGAGAGAGAGAGAGAGAGAGAGAGAGAGAGAGCGAGAGAGAGAGAGAGAGAGAGAGAGAGAGAGAGAGAGCAATCACATTTCAATATATAAGCGTGTGTGAAATATACGTGTATTACGTGGCTACACCATTGAAATAGACACGTGAAATAGGGCCCCTGCCCTTGAGAAGGTAACTGTAGTTGTCCAGAAAATTACGAATGTAATTCGTAACTTTCCATATTTGTTTGTATTGGCCGTGTATTTTGACTCAAAGTGAGTAAGTGGTTGTTTGATAGTTTCAAGTTGGTAATGAATTAGCTAGTTTTCCATTTTCAACCCACTTCCATTGGTTCCCTTATTACCTTGTTATAACTATACATGCTGATATGGTTATGTACTGAAAGACATAATTAGAGATATCTCTCCGTCGGCAGTATGGCAGCAACTCCTCCTCTGAGCCTTCTGTGAAATTACTAATCTTCGTTTTCAAGTGTTTTTCGCAGATGTGTTTTTTTCATCAAAAACTATACAGTGAGGAATATGTACAATATGTTGATGTTGTAAAACCTTCACTGGACCACTGGACATCTTCTTCGATTAGTTTGCCACGACCATGTGCCACGTCGATACGTATGCAGTTCGTAAGTCCTCATCCTCGAGTTATGACCAAGGGTTTACTTTGATGTATTCAGCATCGCTTTGTGTGATTGAGCCCAAGTGGAGTCCTAGCTTGATGTGTCGCATAATTGGCTCCTTTATCTGCAACGTGCTCTTGTGGTGAACGTCGTCGTCACTTCCACTTATATGCCTCTCTGGACAATAACAGGTATGGGGTTCAACTGAAGGAAGCTGGTTTTGGTTCGATGCCTTGTTATGGCCAGTACTTTCATTTATATTTAAGTAAAGGTCTTGCTAAATCATTAATTATTAAATAACTATTCTTGGTCCTTTTGAGTCAATTTATTCATATGAAATTTCCAGGTTACTTGTGTCAAAGGTTGCATTATTATGAAGTTTATGGCTTTGGTTAATTTTATTTTGTGCGAAGCCCTGTAAAAAATTTGTGCAGCTTAATTTTGAGTTATTCTGGGGAAATTTAATTTGACTTACTGTTTCCATGTCACTAATAGTGATATTGTTCATATTTTTATTACAGAGTGGTTACAAGCTAAACATATTCACTGAATAGGACTTTCTCGCTTCGTCTACGTTTGGATGAGGTCCTTTCGTCGACAGGAATTCTATTTAACTAAAAAGCGGTCTAACATATGAATGTACTATTTGGCTTGCCACCTAAAGCTGTTTGTTTATAATTGTAAGGTGTTAATAATTATTTTAATCTGTGTTAAGGCTGTTTTAAATTACATTCCTAAGTATTGTTTAAGTGAATAAGAATACAAAAGTTTAGTGCAGTAGTGGCTCATCTTACAGTAAATACGCAGGTTTTAAACAACCAATGGAGACCCAGTCTTCTTTGTCATGAATTTTAATTAAAAAAGCCTACAACTTTCACAGATAACTACGATAGGGCTCATGTAACTGGGTGTCAACACTGATTAGCAAAGTGTAGGTAAACAGAAGACATGTGATATGGTGCTTAAATATTTCAACATGTGCGTCTTCGCTGGGGGTTTGTAAGTCTGACAGCAGGAACAATGAGTGGAGCAGTCAGTGGCAGTAACCAGGTAACTAATTGACCTTACAATGTACTGAGGGTTAGGAAGGGTTACCACTCCTGAATCAATGTGTCGATATACTTAAAAGTTTGCAAAGAGCTACTGTCACATTATCAATTATTAACATCCTTAGTAATGCCGTACCAAATGAACTTCGTCTTCACTGGCTAAGCAGTAGACTGCCCGAAGGATGTGAGAGTCCATGGATCGAATCAAACACTTGTCAGTAAATGGAGTCAGGTATCCATGGTCATTTCCTCCCAGTACTGATGTAAAAGAGGAGGCTTGGCATAGGATTCGTCAAGGGCAAGGTCTTCCCATTCGTGGGAGGTGCAAGATGTCCTGCAGTCTTGGGTGCAGTTGTATATAACCGAGGCGGAGAGATGTCGACGTTGATGGACAGACCTGGAGTAAGACTGTCGATTGAAGAGGTGCACCAGGGGAATGTGATCCATAGGAATGATGAATGGTTAAGACCTATAGATAGAGTATGTCTGTTCAAGCGCAGCTTAGGAAAGCAGCACTGACGTCATGCAGGGGAAACTTACAGGCCGATCCTTTTATTTTCTTACCTGAATTTTGCTATATCTGTTCTTTTACATTTTTTTTACGAATATCTAAGTGTATGATTAATATTTCTTTAATTGAGTGTTGTTGTATACATATCATGGATGTTTTGACGTGATGTTATTAAAAAAATATAACCATACCCAAGTAAAAACAAAAAAATATATGCTTATAGAGTACTGAATCTTTGTCAATCTACAGTAGATAGTTACTGCTATATATACAAGAGGTATGGTGAAAAGAAAAAAAAAAAAAACTCATTGCACAAAGTTACAGGACCCGTGTTTAATATAATATATTAGTAATTTTCTCATCTTACTCACACTCATCTTACTCATTGTGTCATCTTACTCATTTAGTCATCTCATCTTTCTCATTTTCATCACACTCATTTTATAATCTTACTAGCATCTTACTAATTTTGTCATATTGCTTATTGTCAGCTTACTAATTTTATCATCTTACTCATTTTATCAACTTACTCTTTTGTCATCTTACTCATTTTATTATCTTACTCACTATCATCTTACTAAATCCGTCATTTTACTCATTGCCATCTTACACTCTTTTTTTTTTATCTTACCCATTATACCATGCGGTTTCTGAAAAACGTGCAGTGTAGTATCAAGATCATTTACCATAACAACAACTGGAAATCCAATTGATTCTATTCTTTTATATATTTCAAACAAGAGATCTTTTTTTCATCGTACGGTCAAAATAATAATAATATAGGATCAGTTTCCAAGACCCAACTAATCTGCTTAACGTTACACATCGAACTTTTATCTTAGGAGAGTAGTGTGTGTCTGTCCCCTTATCGTTTGTTCATTTAAGGGCAACACTCATTTCATAAAATATCCACTCCTATCACAATTAGAGTTGCACCAGTAAACCCCACAATTCTTCCTTTTTTGTATAAGTATATTATAAATATGATTTATAAAATTTCTCTATCAGAATCCTAAAATTTTATTATCATTGTACCTCACACAAACGAGTTAATACATTCAGCTGTTACTGTCAACTAATAATATAGTGCGTAGCGGGCTACCTGACCTATAGCTGAACTACGTGATGTGCATATTGTGTTGAAATTTGGCTTAAAGGTAAACACACCTACTCTATCTGTAGGACTTACGAAGGTGGTACCCTATAAGAAGTGGTGAAAGTGACGGACAGACAAACGTACCGTCGGCAATTCGTGGTCGAAGGTATAGTAGCTAGATTTCAACTTGGACAAGTCTTTTTTTTTTTTTCTTTTTTTTTTTTTTTTTTTTTTTTTTTTTACCGAAAAGGGTTAATGGGCGGGCTGGGAAGTTGACCAACTGCTTAAGTACTGCAAAAATAGCGACGACATTGGCATCGGTGAAGAGAAGGATATGGGCATGTGCAACAGGGGAAGTTGATAGGTTTTTTTTTTTTTTTTTTTTTTTCATTGTAGAAAGTTACTTATTGGAGGGAACCCCACTTTAAGTGTTTTGGCTTACCCTTGAGGGCGGAGTAGAGGAGCGCAAGAGTTGCAACGATGGCTAGCGAGACCCTTGGATAATAGTTTATCCTGCACAAGAAATTCGTGCAGTGCTTTGACGGTCGACGGCGTGGGGAAGTTTTGAGCAGCTGATACCTTCTTAGGAAGGGGGTGGATGTCCTCAGGAGTAATCAAGTGCCTTAACAATGATAATTTGTTGGCGCTAAAAGTACACGTGTGGTACCTGGCTACAAGGCCGTTCCGTAATAGGCAGTCGAAATACACAGAATATATGAGTGTCCATGAAATACACGCGCATTACAAAATATATATGCACTGTACCAAAAAAATTGTACTTAGAAACAGGATTTTGAGAAATTTTGTATTTAGAATTCTATCTTACTTTTTTGGTCTTATTATCAAAAAAGTATGCTGGCAAATGATATTATTACTTGAACAAAAATGTAAAGAAATATATAATTTAGCCATTCTTTTGATACTAGCTTTAATGAAGATTAGATTATATTCATTCTAGCCAGAGAAATAGCATATTTTTTCACGATCCTACTATCTATTGTTGTTATCATTATTACAATAAAGGGCTTTTAGATTAATTACTGATATAATTCATTGCTATTATCAACATCAATTAATGAATTCGCGCTGGATACAATAGATGGGCTTTTTTAGTTAATAACTCGCAAGCCTGAACAAGTAGGCTGATTGAATACCCACTGAAGAGAAGCACAAAAATTCCCTACAATGATAAAAAGTGGTTTAATATATCCACTAATATGTATGTATATATATATATATATATATATATATATATATATATATATATATATATATATATATATATATATATATATATATATATATATATATATATATATATATATATATATATATATATATGTGTGTGTGTGTGTTTGTATATATATATATATATATATATATATATATATATATATATATATATATATATATATATATATATATATATATATATATATATATATATATATATATATATATATATATATATATATATATATATATATATATATATATATATATATATATATATATATATATATATATTATACTGTTTGGATCCCGGGCTAAGCACCCAAACTATATTATACGATTTTGACTCCTGAAGTCACTGGGGACCAAACATATAATTGTTTGTTTTTACACTAAAACTGTTATACATTAAATATTAATACACGAATTCTGAGATCGTTGAATAACTCCCAGAAAGTAATACATAAAAATGAATGTCCAAAGGTCTTTTAAAGCACACTCAAACACTAACTGGGTAATTAAAACTTATATAACTTATTTAACTTATATAACTTATATAACTCTCACAATGGTTCTTATCAGGAATACCCCCACATCCTGGTCTTGAATAAAGATGATTGGAATACTACAGTCTCTACAAAAATAAATACATTCTTATATGAATTAAAATATTTTGAAAAGAATAAAACAAATAAGTCACTGGGAATTTAAGTCTGAACAAATCTTAGAATAAGACAAATATGTTACGATCTGATATTATATAACTCGACTTGAAGTATTATATTTAAATAAGCCTTAAACCTTAGAAAAGAAATAATGCCATGGAAATAATACAAATGATTGACATAATTCTTAGATAATACAATGTTTAAGTTTGACTCTTAATGAATAATAGTTAATCAGATCACTCTGAATAACCTACCCTGACTACAAGACTATTTTCAAAAAAACGTTTTACAATGCCAATACTCACCGTAATACAATTTATTTAAAATCCCCTTTAAGTCTTGCGTGACTCACGATCTGCTTTGGGACACAGAGTCACTTAGGAGAGGACACACTAAAATACATTGAACACTTACGAATACATTGGGTTATGGGCTGAATGCGAGAGAGAGGGGGAGGGAGGCTATCTTCTGGATGCAGTTTTAACTCGATATCTATGTATATCTACCTTTGTCTCTAACCTAACGTTGGGTCACCTATAAATGAACTCTGACGGTTCCAAGAAGCTTCCAGGATTTAATTCTGGTAGTTTGGGGGTTGTACTTTGCGTCAAAGTTTCCAACTGAATAAAACTGTCAGGAGGAAAAATCAAGGGTTTTAGTTCACTCTCAGTTACACCTCAATGCAACCGTGAAACAATTTCCTTCTTAGCTCCGCCCACCTATTGTCCTAAAAATAAAAAAAAAATAAAAGATAACATCTCGCTGGTCATCTCATATTTCGAGACACGTGGTGAAGAATATTCTAAAGCATATGTTACTGAATATCCTCTCTCTAACATGACGCAGTATATCCAAAAACTCAAAAGAACATTACATCACACCTTGTTCCTATCTCACATAAATCCTATAAAACTTTCAAATAGAGAACGTAAGACTTACTAACAAATATACGTGAAATAAAAAGTTAACTATTTACAGTATACAAGTAACTACATATTTCAACTTGAATAAAGAATATAAACATAAATTACTTATGTGTACATAAGAGGGGCTCATTTTACGGGCTGAGAAACATCTCTTTAATAAGCAAATGATAACAATACAAATATAAAAAAACATTATCAATAATCTATAATATTTACTCAACAGTACATCTGCTTCGTGAATAAATATATATATATATATATATATATATATATATATATATATATATATATATATATATATATATATATATATATATAATATATATATATATATATATATATATATATATATATATATATATATATATATATATATATATATATATATATATATATATGTATATATATACGTCCTTGTATATTCACGTAAATTCAAACAGAGCCTTACACACACACAAACACATACACACATACACACACACATATCTATCTATATATATATATATATATATATATATATATATATATATATATATATATATATATATATATATATATATGGATAAATACTAACACAATATCGTGTTCAAATAGAAATAAATTTCTACCTCATACTTGGGATCGAACGCTAGCCCCTTCTAATGAAAGGCCAGGTCGAAACCAACCATATCACGAGAGACCATAAAAGAAATTGGAACCTGACGCTACCTAGCTGTCCGAGGATTTACCTGGCGAGACATCAGTCTCTTACCAGCGAGTTTTACCCAATTTCCCGGCCCACCACGTGACACAGTTGGTAGTAATTCATCCAAATTACCCCTAATGAGTCAATATGGATAAATATTAACACAACATCGTGTTCGAATAGAAATAAATTTCTACCTCATACTTGGGATCGAACGCTAGCCCCTTCAAATGAAAGGCCAGGTCGAAACCAACCATGTCAAGAGAGACCATAAAAGAAATTGGAACCTGACGCTACCTAGCTGTCCGAGGATTTACCTGGCGAGGCACCAGTCTCTTACCAGCGAGTTTTACCCAATTTCCCGGGCCACCACGTGACACAATTTGTAGCAATTCATTCAAATTACACCTAATGAGTCAATATGGATAAATAATAACACAATATCGTGTTCAAATAAAAATAAACTTCTACCACATACTTGGGATCGAACGCTAGCCCCTTCTAATGAAAGGCCAGGTCGAAACCAACCATGTCACGAGAGACCATAAAAAAAATTGGAACATGACGCTACCTAGCTGTCAGAGGATTTACCTAACGAGACCTCAGTCTCTTACCAGCGAGTTTTACCCAATTTCCCGGCCCACCACGTGACACAATTGGTAGTAATTCATTTAAATTAACCCTAATGAGTCAATATGGATAAATATTAACACAACATCGTGTTCAAATAGAAGTAAATTTCTACCTCATACTTGGTATCTAACGCTAGCCCCTTCTAATGAAAGGCCAGGTCGAAACCAACCATGTCACGAGAGACCATAAAAGAAATTGGAATTTGACTCTACCTAGCTGTCCGAGGATTTACCTGGCGAGACCTCAGTCTCTTACCAGCGAGTTTTACCCAATTTCCCGGCCCACCACGTGACACTATATATATATATATATATATATATATATATATATATATATATATATATATATATATATATATATATATATATATATATATATATATATATATATATATATATATATATATCCTTGTAAATATTCAAGTTAATTCATACACAACCATACACATATACACACACCCACACACACACACACACACACACACACCTATATATATATATATATATATATATATA
This sequence comes from Palaemon carinicauda, assembly GCF_036898095.1. Taxonomy (NCBI): domain Eukaryota; kingdom Metazoa; phylum Arthropoda; class Malacostraca; order Decapoda; family Palaemonidae; genus Palaemon; species Palaemon carinicauda. The sequence continues at coordinate 33,665,240 of NC_090733.1, forward strand.
TATATATATATATATATATATATATATATATATATATATATATATATATATATATATATATATATATAGGGATGAAGAGGACAACAAGCAGACTCCGGATCATCTTACGTATCAAAAATCACAAAAAATTTCCTCAATAAAAAATCACTCAAACTCATGTAAAATTTATAACTAATACAATCATTTCTAAATTCTTTCCCAAACATCTGATTGCCTTTTGCTCCTTCCTTTGGAATCTCTTCACATTAAGAAACTGTCTCTTTCCTTAAATAATTAAACCACCTCCACACCATTACATTTTGCGTAACTGCCATTACCTATCATCCCTTAATGGTCAATTCTGTTTTGTTCATAGTTAAATCATTTTCTCTAAGGCTTTTCTCAAATATACTTATAGTTTACAGCCACATCCCTTTTCATTAATTTCGACATCTCATTTAAATATATGTAATTTTTTTTTTAACATTATTAATTCGATGACAAGTATTTTTATTATCATTATTGTAAAGGACCTCAGTTAGCCAATTGTTTTTATATACCGTCAAAGTTTCTATATTTTTATTTTTAACCGTTTTTTTATATATATTTTTTAATACCAAAGCAATTTCAAGCAAAAATATATCATTAATTTCTAATGTAAATATAATTTCGTGTTTTATGTAGCCCCGATGATGGGAATGGATTCCCGAAAAGTTGCTGTAGAATAAATAGGTAAGATGATCTGTAAGTCTTCTTGCTGTCCTCTTCATTCTTACACTTGAGCTCACCAGAAGCGAAAATCTTACTAGTTATATGTATATATATATATATATATATATATATATATATATATATATATATATATATATATATATATATATATATATATATATATATATGCGTATATATGTGTATACGTACACACACACACACACACACACACACACATATATATATATATATATATATATATATATATATATATATATATATATATATATATATATATATATATATATATATATATATATATATATATATATATATATATATATCATCACCATCATCATCATCATCTCCTCTTACACCTATTGACGCAGAGGGCCTCGGTTAGATTTTACCAGTCATCTCTATCCTGAGCTTTTAATTCAATACCTCTCCGTTCATCATATCTTACTTCGCACATACTAGTCAACCATGTAGGCCTGGGCCTTCCAATTCTTCTAGTGCCTTGTGGAGACCAGCTGAACGAATGGTGAACTAATCTCTTTTGGGGAGTGCGAAGAGCATGCCCAAACCATCTCAATGTAGCTCTTATCAGGATATCATCGGCATATGGCACTTAAGTAATATCTTTTTTACTTGCATTTCCAATCCTGTCCTGCCATTCAGCTCCAAATGTCCTTTTGAGGGCTTTCTTCTCAAATCTACTAAATCTTTTGGAATTTGTTTCATTGTTATACCATGAATCATGTCCATAGAGTAATACCAATATCACTAAGCTGATTTGAATTCCAAATTTTACTTAACCTGGCCATAGTCTGTTTTGTTTTTTTTGTTTTTTTTTTCATCTGCCGTTGCATACTCTATTGTCTTTCCTCTACTCATCTTCGGCCCAACCTCGTGTGATATCTCACGCATTCTGGTAAGCAAGCACTGCAAATTATGTGGTGTTCTGCTAACAAGGACAGCATCATCGGCTTACTCTAGGTCTGATAAATTCCTATCGCCAATCCAGTCCAATCCTTCTGCACCATCTCTACTGTTCTACACATTACAAAGTCTATGAGGAGGATAAACAGCATAGGTGATAGCACAATCCCTTGGAGTACTCCGCTGTTCACTGGAAACTCACTTAATAAGACTCCATTAACATTAACTTTGCACTTGCTATGCTCATGGACCAACTTAATCAATTCTACATATTTAAAAGATATTCCATAATAACGCAGGAAACTCCAAAAAATTGGATGGTGCACAATATGAAAGGCTTTTTGGTAGTCCACAAGTGCCATCCAAAGGGGATCTCTATATTCTACATATTACAATACCACATATGTCAAAATTTAAATTTGGTTAGTACAACACACACACACATACACACACACACACACACACACACACACACACACACACACACACATATATATATATATATATATATATATATATATATATATATATATATATATATATATATATATATATATAATTTGAGTTATGATTTCAAATTTGATTGGTAAGAGCAGGATGAAACAAATAATTTGTTACAGCTCGGTAGTCACAAACAAGTCAGAAGTTATTATATACCGTGTTACTGTATAACAATTACTAAGTTTGATTTTGATAATAAAATTTATATCTTCCTTCTAATGCATTTACGTCAAAATGCCATATAAAAATATTTTGAACAACTTAATTCTACATGCCGAGTGGTAGGAAAAACTTGAAAATATTATGGTGAAGCGTAATATTTGCTTGTTGTAAATATTCAAGTAGTTTGAATGCGGCCTATATGCTAAAAGCTTATATCATATTTACAGCAGAAGCCACAGTGCCACCCCCTATAAAAGTGCCGCCAAGGGTTCACCAGACCCTCCACCACCCATAGCTATGATACCGATATGGTCATCAGATCGTTACTCCAAGGGAAATAAAGATAAATAGAAACCTCTTAAGAGACGAGGCATGTGTTTTCTATGGACCTTGATACATGCGTTGTTTGTCAGTACAGACAGCCCTGTTTTATTCTCCCTGATGCCAGGGACATTCCTGGAGGCTGATACTCCCCTTAGTCTTCCACACGCACGAACTACAGTCCGCAGCCATACTGTATATGCTCGGGTGGAAAGACAATACACGGAAGATGGGAAGCTCAAGATACAGCTGCATCGCTTGCATACAATTTAGTATATGGTATGAAATGAGGATGGGGGTAGCATTGCACCTGCCTACATTGTCTGTTTGTTTACAAAGACAATCAATCCATCGTCTGTTTGTTTACTTTTTCCCAAAGCGGGGGCATCCAATTTCATTCATGAGTAAGCGTAGCCATCATCACCCGTGTCTGGTTTGCAATAGGACGAAAAATGATTTTCCCCATCTGATTTTTTATGCTTTTCTTCAGAATAAAGAAAGGTAATAAAATCATTACATCTGTTACAAAGTATATGATGACATTTAGAGAAAATGAAGAAATAAAATAGACCAAAAGAAAATTCAATGTCGGTGCAGTGATATTCCAAAATAAATATAGAAAAATATTTACAATACGGTGGACGCCTCTGAGCGGAGAGAAAATATATCTATATGTGATTTTCGACTAGAAAAATATGGTATTTTTTTACTTATGGACATCAATTGGTTTCAACATAAAGTATAGGTTTTTCTGTTGTATTATGATGTGATTTCAAATATTTTGAGGTTTATTTCTTTCGCAAATGAATACTTATGCTTCCACCACCCCACCCCCTATAGATAATAATATGGGGAAACCTCCTTGGGAAGCGGGGTTTTTGGTGGGGAGACAAAGTAGGTAAAAACAGGGCAAAATGGAGGAAAAAACCTAAATTTAACCCTCAAACATATAAAAATGGACTGGTATACAGGTATAAACTGAATTCGAAATAAATAAAAAACACTGGAATTGGCGAAACCCGTGCCAAGATTTTTACATGAGAAAATGGCATACAAATGAACTATATGACTAGTTATTGCACGTCACATTGTGGTTGTGTACTAACCTAACCTAACCCAACCTAACCCAACCTCACCTAACTTAACGTAACGTAACATAACCTGACCTAACCTAACCTAACATTTTTCTTGATTTGTATAAGAACTAGATTACCTTATTAATGTCCATAACTAAAATAATACTAAAATATTCTTGCCATTTTAAACCCTAACAACCAACCAAACCTTCCTGGTAGTGTACATCAGTAGCCTAATCATGTCAACAGTAAAACTAACCATATCAGCAGTACCATAACCATGCCAACAGTTACCTAACCATGTTAACAGTAATTTCCAATGAAAATGAAGCTATCTTGCAAAACATATCAAAATGAACTAGAAAAACTATATTTTCTTGTCATTAGAGGCGTCAATTGTATTTCAAATAAATACCTTAAAGTTACATTCGCATTTCTTGAAAATCTCTAAAAATATGAAATAAACATACCAATTCCTATCACTGTCATACACTTCGTGAATATTGGGTCTCCATGCCTTTTCCAGATAGGCTACTCACAGCAACTTTGGTATATTGTATATATACTGTAGTTAGGTTTTATTCTCAGAAGCATACCCTTGGGTTGTAGTTATGAATGTTTACCTTAATTTTTCATCAATAAGCAACTATTTAGCAAACCAAAGTTGTTTCATCAGTAAGAATGGATCTTGTGGGAGCATTCATATGGGAGACCCTAAGTAGGTTAGTTAAGTTAGAGTGTTTTACATTAATTTCACGTTCACTAACCTTTTAATCTATGATTGAATTTTCCTATATGTATGGATAAAAGCATTCAAAATGAAAAAAAAAAATACATACAAACCAGCATATCTGGTCACACAAGATCCTTTCTTACCGTTTCATCTATGTGTTTGCATTATATGCTCAAAATTGTTAATTTTTTAAAAATGAATTCTTGTGATTGATACCAACACCCCACATAGTATTCTAAAGTAAATTTACCATTTGCCAGTAAATAAACGCAGTAATAAAATAGTAATAAATTTGCAAAATAAGTTGTGAAAACCTATGATATTTCCTTGTACTGTACAAGATGCAAATGGAAACATGGTTCAAGTCAATTAGGATAATTTTTTTTTTTTTTTTTTTTTTTTTTTTTTTTTTTTTTTTTTTTTTTTTTTTTTTTTTTTTTTTTTAAGGAATGTGCATGCTTCTTGCAGAAATGGCATTTTAGTAGAAAATACCAGGCAGAAGTGTTGGTTACATTCCTTTCATAAAAGGGTGCCAATTAAATATGCATTTTTGAGAACTCCCACAATTGGGATTTGAGTTTTTAATAAATTGTTATAAGTAGGTTCTGACTTGATCTAGAGCTTAATAAATAATCATAAAATATAATAAACTGTATTCATTCCTCTAGGTTCTTAGATTTGTCTGACGCATATGTATTGTTTTATGTACAGTATATAATATTTTTGGAATAAATACCTAAATATCAGATATATAATTATTAAGAAAAATTTTATATTGTAACTTCCCCTAGACATGGATTTCAATTTCCCTCAAATGACAAATGATGAATTGTCACCCTGCTTAATAATAGTTATGTCTATGTATTTGTGGATGCCTATAGAAGATTAGAGTTGTCAATATTAAACGTCTCTTTGATAAAAATACAAAATATGTTAACAACTGTTGTAGAGTATGCAATCTTCACTTTTCCCTCAAGAACTTTGACCCCGGATTCCTCAAGAGTCAATAAAAATGCATGTCCAGATCAAAATCTTATAGGTGTGGATGAACGTGTCATTGCTATAATATAAAGATGTTTTTATATACTGTAATTTGTTTTATAACACATATTTATAGTACAGTATTATGCACTGAAAATGTTAGTTATACTAGTAACTCTTTTCCACTTTCACAGGTAATCCAAATGATACATCTGTAGCACCAGCAATAACATACAACTCTGAGTGCAGTACTGCAACATTTGAAAGCATTTTTGAAAAATCTAGCACAGGTACAGTTTAGTGAACATTTCCATTTTTACTTCATTTATATTTCTTTTAAAGGAGTGAAATGTCAGTAGATTATAAAAACCTTGAAGTGTTATGCTGCAATTTGATTACCACATACAATATTAC
>NC_090733.1:33676059-33686059 GCF_036898095.1 Palaemon carinicauda
CCCATTTATCCCTTATAATACCTCTGTCGGAATATCATCTTGGAGCAATATATAGTACGAAGTGGTTTCACTATAGTACTTCACAGAAAAAAAAAGTGCCCAACCCCCCCCCCCCCCCCACCCGCCCTCCCCCATCCCCCCCCCAAAAAAAAAATAAATAAAAACATCTGCCAACCATCGATAATGTAAAGTTCATTGTTCAGGTACTTAATCTTATTGTATTCTTTACTATTCTCTAGAACCAATCGATTTGGACCTTATTGAGAATGGAAATATGGTTGCTCATTCGACAATAATAGCTAATCATTTTTAATGCAGCTATGTGATTTCATCTACAGGTTCTGTTAAATTGGGATATCAGTATTATAAGGAAATGTTATGGTTAGTTTACACTTATGTCATAGAAATTATCATTGCAGTAGAAGCCTTTTCTATTATTGAGTTGAATTAAATTTATTTTTCTTTTGACATTTTAGTATATATAGCGTATGTGAAGAATATTTCTTTTAAACAGAATCTGATATGATTATGTTTATTTGTCATTAAAATCAAGGCATTTTATTATAATTGTTTAAATATTTGAAATATTTTTATTTCAAATGTCATCGATTCTGAAAACCCACCAAAAGATCAATGTTCATATTATTGTACTTAACCGGACATTGTAAAGATATCAGGTTCATTATCATTATTATAATAATTATGATCATCATTAGATTATTCTTATGCAATGCAATGTCACTGTGACTGAACATTAACCACATGCAATAATTTATCTGCCTTCTACCCGAGGGAGGAATGACAAACGTGACAACAAAATGACTTTCAATGTATAACTGCCTTTCGTTTTTAACTTATTCCTATAACTACTTATAAAGCTTCTGCTACTACAACTGCTGTTATTACCAACGTTCTAAATGAAACCATTGCTCATAATGAAAGAATGAAACATTCTTGGGTTAATTGCTTGTGGCATACATACTACCATACACATATTATATATATATATATATATATATATATATATATATATATATATATATATATATATATATATATATATATATATATATATATATATATATATATATCAGTGGTTCCCAACCCTGGGGTCGCGACCCCAATTGGGGTCGGCAAGCAATTTTCTTGGGGTCGTGAAGGCATGATAATAATCTAAAGGGTGTTGGCTGATAGCATTGAATGAGGAGGATTCAGTAGGCTTTACCAAAAATTTTCCCCATTCTTACCTAAGGTGATATATACAAATATAAAAAAGAAAGGATAGAATGACCATACTACAACTGAGTTACTTCCCTTTTTTGCATAAAACTTGATCTGACGATCAACTAGGCCGATCGTTCACATGTACATACATTACATTGCTGTATATTGGCCTTTTTCAGATCATTTTGTCCAGAGAAGATTTAATAAAAACGATTATCTTTGTGGAAATTACTTATAGGGTTTATCCATAGATTTAACAAATCTGTAATTTATATCTGGTCTCATCCTGTGTTTTGTATACATACATACATACACACACATATATATAATTATATATATATATAATATATATATATATATATATATATATATATATATATATATATATATATATATATATATATATATGTATATATATATATACACACACACATAAATATATATATATATATATATATATATATATATATATATATATAGATACAGTATATATATATATATATATATATATATATATATATATATATATATATATATATATATATATATATATATATGTGTGTGTGTGTGTGTGTGTGTGTGTGTGTGTGTGTATGTATATACAGTATATACACATATATACACACAGACACATACATATATATTTATATATATATATATATATATATATATATATATATATATATATATATATATATATATATATATATATATATATATATATATATATATATATATATATATATATATATATGCCTATTTCTGATAATTTTTGTTAATTAAAGAGATTGCATCTGGTATGTCTGTGTCACTGTGCTACCAGTCGGCTTGAACAAACAATGAATTTGTATTTGGAAATGTGTAGGTATGGAGCATTGTTATGTTTAAGATTGTTATAAATTTCTTTATTTAAGTTTATATCCGAAGTTTTTGTTTGTATTCGTGTAATAGAAAGTTTTAGATATTCGAATTATCTATTAATTATGATATTTATTAAAAACTATATTCTAACTACAAATTAGGAAACTCAAAATAGTCATATATGCCGAAAATATTGTTGTTTATAAACCTAAGCTGCAGTAAGACATGCATATATTAAACAGAAATGACAAATGAGTTGTTGGTGATTATTTAAAATGCAGATACGTAGAATAGTCTAAAATTCCTTAAAAAATGTAAATGAAAGAGAGGACGAGAGAAATGTGTATGTATATGTATCTGTGTGTGCACTACATACATACATACATACATACATACATACATATATATATATATATATATATATATATATATATATATATATATATATATATATATATATATATATATATATATATATATATATATATATATATATAAGACACAAATGCAAATACATTTGTGTTTAAAGTTTTATGTTAAGTTTTCATAGCATTTTCCCTGCTATCATCATAGTTATCATTATCAAGTTTTAATTAACTGATTTCAATCTCTCTCTCTCTCTCTCTCTCTCTCTCTCTCTCTCTCTCTCTCTCTCTCTCTCTCTCTCTCTCTCTCTCTCTCTCTCTCTCTCTCATTTGATTTTACAATAGGTTGTTGCAAATATGGCAATGGCAAACAACAAAGGAAAACAGAAATATATAGAGGACTACACTAACAATGGTTATAATTGCTTTATCTCAGCAGAAAAAGAAAAAAAAAATTTTTTGACGTGCAGTGAAGTGCTCTCAGAAGAATCAATGACTCAAGATAAGTTAAGACATCATTTTGAGTCGAAAAATGCAAAGTCCAATAAAAAAAAAGCCCATTTTCTTTCAAGAATAAGCATGAGGATCTAAAAAGTTAAAAAAAAAAAAAAATGTCATTAGTGAAGAGTTCATTTCACCTTTGGCAAAAGATATCGTTCATGACATAATTTAAGATAAGGGAGTTAAATCCTCAGAATTTATAGCGCGTTCTAATTAAACTACATCTCCACTTGATCTCATCACATTAAAAGTTTATGAATCAACATATATACTGTAGGTAATATTCCTCGGTTATTAGTTAATGGTGATTTTAAGGATGAATTTCTTTCTTGCAGGCCATTAGAAACAACTAAAGCTGTGGTATATTCAAAAGAAAAAAAAGATAATTTCTTATAAAAGAGAATTGATGTGGGAAAATGTCAGTGGTATGTGTACTGATGGTGCACCTTCTATGCTAGGTTGTAGATAAGGGTTTCAACAGAAGGTAAAGAATATTTCTTCAGAAGTTGGTGGAATTCATTGCATGATACATCGTTAAGTATTTTCTGCAGAAACATTGCCAAAGATTTGAAATGTTATGCAATCAGTTGTTAAAGAAGTTAACTTTATAAAGTCAAATGCATTGAACAACCACTTGTTTGCTAAAGTGTCATAAAAAATGGATTCTAAGTATGAAGTTATGTTACAAACTTGAGTAAGGTTGCTACCAAAGGGTAATTCCCTTTTAGTTGAATAGTGAGGTGAGAGAATTCTTATTTCGACAAGGAAGAACAGAACTTTCCAGTTTATTAGGTGATATGAGTAATTGGGCAAAAACTGCATACTCAATAGATTTTTCACAATTTTTAATTCCCTTAATCCTCCCCTTCAGAAAGAAGAACTAAATGCCTTCCAAAAGAACCGGGATCTTTTGGAGTAAATGAAGAAAACATTTTTTTTTTTTGCATGTTTCCCACATTAAATGCATCTGTTGAATAAAGTGACACTGATATTCCATTCAACCAGTTTTCAAAGTTAACTCATTCCTCTTCTTAGAGACCTTAAAAGAGGACTTTAGACAGTATTTTCCAGAAAAGCCTCAGTTATCCCACACGTTACCGCAAAAAATCCGTTTGAAAATGTTCCTGAAAGATATGCAGAGGAATTTACTGATGTTATTGGATCAGACATTGCCAAAGCTGACTTTGATTCCCTAACAGAGATTCAGTTTTGGATAAAGCAGTTACGTTGATATCCAAATTTGGCTGAAGGTATGCTTAAAATGTTATATCCTCTTCTTCGACATATGTGTGAAGTGACCTTTTTATTTGTACTTTAAATAAAGTCGAAGCTGAGAACAAATCTCTATGCTGAAGATGAACTATGTTGTGCTTTATCGAAAACATCACTGCAGATTGAGATACTGGCGATGGAAAAGCAGTTCTAACCATCACATGAATCACATCATTGTTTATTACCAAGATAATGCTTGTGTTACTCATATCAATAACATTCTATTATGCAGTGTGTCTTATATAAAGAAATTATATATAGGTGCATTTTTGGGTTTTTGCTATTCAATGATAAATAGCTTACTTTAATCAATTATATTATTTTATCTAAAAAAAGAATAAACAGGTAGCCTTGATATTTGAGTGGGATCGCAAAAAGTATGGTCAATCTGATATGGGGTCACCACTGGAAGAAGGTTGGGAACCACTGATATATATATATATATATATATATATATATATATATATATATATATATATATATATATATATATATATATATATATATATATATATATATATATATATATATATATATATATATATATATATATATATAAATAAATTTCTACCTCATACTTGGGATCGAACGCTAGCCCTTTCTAAGGAAAGGCCAGGTCGAAACCAACCATGCCACGAGAGACCATAAAAGAAATCAGAACCTCACGCTACCTAGATGTCCGAGGATTTACCTGGCGAGACATCAGTCTCTTACCAGCGAGTTTTACCCGATTTCCCTGGCCACCACGTGACACAATTGGTAGTAATTCATTCAAATTACCCCTAATGAGTCAATGTGGATAAATATCAACACAACATCGTGTTCAAATAGAAATAAATTTCTACCTCATACTTGGGATTGAACGCTAGCCCCTTCTAAGGAAAGGCCAGGTCGAAACCAACCATGCCACGAGAGACCATAAAAGAAATCGGAACCTGACACTACCTAGCTGTCCGAGGGTTTACCTGGCGAGACATCAGTCTGTTAACCGGTGTGTGTGTATATATATATATATATATATATATATATATATATATATATATATATATATATATATATATATATATATATATATATATATATATATCGTGTTTGTGTCTGCTTATGTGCCTGTATATATCAATTTTAGTTTATTTCCACCAATGCATAAAGCTAATGATTTACTTGCTCTAGACAATGCAAAACCTTTTTTTAACCAAATTTGATTTTTTTCTATATTTTTTGCATATGATTTATGAATATACGGGAGATATAATGAATCGATGTAAGGTATTTCATGATAATGATAATGATGCTAGTTTAGGTCGGTTTTGAATTGCATATTTACTTATATGTATATACAGAGTGCATTTCAAATATGTAAATGCTAAAAAAATCCAGGGAAATCTGAAAAATCTACCAAAATTGAAAGTAGAAAATTATGTAATATCTACAACACCGGTGAGGTGAAGAAATGTTGCTTATAATATGAAGTCAAGATGAGATAAAACTATCTAGATAGTGATTTCCATATAAACTATCACAGCCAAGGGCCAATCTACGATGCTACATGCTCATATTGACCACCAAACTTGACTAAACTCTCCATGCTCCAACATATACTCAAAAGTAGCTAGACTTCAAGTGGAGATTTTTTTTGATGGAATCAAAGGCTTTTTCTTTGAGCTCCTGCTCTTCCATCATCTTCGGAATATCTTCCTCTTTAATTACTTGGAAATCTGGAATCTCTTTTTCAGGCGCCACGATGATAAAGCCGATCATGACGGCAAAAATGAGCCCAAACTCGCGGTCCCTCTGGTACTTCCGAACGATGTAGTCGAAGGTGAAGGGTAATATCTTCCCGACGGAGGACATCATGGAGTTCAGATTCTGGCTGTAAGTCTTCAGAAACAACTGCTAGTTCGTTTTTAGGTTTTCGTCCGTCAAACTTGTCATCACGAAATAGATCAGTTCGGATGAGAGTGATACAACTCTGGATAGTTGTAAGTTAATCAGCATGTCCTCGATAAGGCTCCCATCTTCATCATGCCTGTCCAGAACATAAAATGAAAAAAGGAAATAACAAACTATATATCTAAGCGATGAGTAACTAAAACCTTGAACGACTGGATTACAAAAAAAACACATGTTTTTGATATGCTTATATCATGATTATATGCTAAGAGATTTGAAACGACTGGAAGTATGTTTTATAATAAACATCAAGAAAACGTTAACATTGAAAGTGGCAGGGGTGAATATGTTTTTAACAGGTTGACCAGACATGAGGTAATAAATGTAATACACAAACCTCTTTTTTTCTGGAAGAGACAAATTATATCTCTGATATTATGACAATTATGGTATTAGAAGTTTTTAAAACTCTTTCATGGAAGTTTTTAGTTAGGTGCAAATCTATTCAATTTTCATTTACGGTTGCTTTAAATGACTAGGATGTATGAGAATGAGGTTCTGCCCACTGCACTGGTAAGGAAATTAACATTATTGTCTGGAAGTGATATCTGTGGATACTATTATCGGAGTTCTACAAGCAGATGGATATATATGGTATATTGATCAAAAATAAAAGATAGATAGAAGAAATCGGAAAAAAGGATGGAATAAAAGGCTGGAAGATGGGTGTAGCTAAGGGTTGAAGGGACGCTGCCAAGAAAAGTTTCTAATGCCTACAGTAACTCATGTAAAGTTCACTGACGACATTAACCTCACATTCAAAAAAATCAACAAATGCATTTTATAGTTACCTGAAAAGAACGTTGTTATCCCAACAGTCCCCATAACAAATTCAATGAAAAGGGATCATAATGGTCCAGAAGCAGAGTTAGTTTTTTGCAAACGACGCTTTTGCTTTTCAGCACCCACTTTTCTGCTTCACTCTAGCCTCTAAGACTGTGCAGTTAACCGGCTGTTGTCTGCATGCAAGGTTCAAACATTTTAAGCAACATCTCTTTGGCGTTTTCTGAGAAGTTGTGCCAGTCCATTATTAGGTAATAGTAGTGTTCAGCAAGCATCTTGAAATAGATTTTCTCATTCAGGAGCAAGGAAGCACCGTAAAATGTGGCCAGTGTCTCAAAAAGTATCAGTGCTGTGTCTGGCCTCTATGCCAACCGTCTAGTCGAACATCTTGAATCATTTTGATCGAAGATCTACCAGGAAAACCAGCTCTTGGCCTTTCTCATCTGAATCATAATAGAATTTGGGGTTGGAGAGCAAATAGAGGCCATGCGCGACCAAGGTTCTGTCCATAAGAGGGCCAATATCCTTTTAAAAAGGTATCTCTTTTCCAAAAAATACCTCCTGAATGGCCTTCACGCTCTCCAAGCCACGCAGAGGACACACTTCTACGACGTAGGTGACATTTCCCTCCTTACCACTCAACATGTATGATATTTCGACTATAGTGACGACAGTTGCGTATTTGTCGCCATCCTCCCTAAAGTCTAGGACCGACCTTGTCATGGGTTTGGCTTCATCGCCTTGTCCGCTTTCAGAGTTGCTAGGACGTGACGCTCCTCAACCTGCGAGTTGTATTCCTTTGGCCATGCTGCGTTGTATACTGAAAGAAGCGATGCCTTTGGGTGATGACTGTTTAAATTAAAAGGGAGATACTGTATACTGTATAAGAAAGCATATGTTAGCGAAGTGTTTTAGCGAATATTTGATATACTTGATTGTTTACTAGCGTTTTCAAAGAATAGGTGTAAGGATGCATATTGTATTTCTATTAGATTAAAAGTTCAAGATCAAAGTTTTGATTTTTGCACTTAGAAGCATCATGTAGGATTGTTGAATTATATACGAAATTTTTTTATTTGTAAATGAAATTATTCACATATAGTGCTATTTAATTCAAATGGTACATCTTATGATTCATATTTAAATGAAAACTAAATATTACATAATGTTATTACATTTCTTTTTTTTTTTTAAGTCTTCCTTTCCTTTCAAGTTGAAAATGTTGAAATGGAATGTGCTTAAATAATTTGCTCATGCTCGTAGATTGATTCTATTAATTATTTCAAACATTATCCATTATGAATCTTGATTTCCTTAGGAAGTCGTATTAAGATTATTGAAATCGACATTTGAGAATTGTCCTTAATGATTGCTAAGTTCAGTAGGAATTATGATAAACTATTTTGAAAAAAAAAATAAGTAAAAAATAGAAACCGTAATCCAAATATATGATTTTTATTGGAATCTATAGAAATATACAAAAAATACTTTCAAAGAAATTTTACAGAAGTAATCATGAATTCTGGCAAACATGTAGAACAAAACTTTGACCTTATTTAGAAAGTGACAATTTAATTTAACGATCAGATGAGATAAGGATGATTTCCAAACGACATCTTAATATATTTAATTTTTCCTTTTGTTAGTATAAATTTATGTCAAGAAAGCTCTTCTTCCGCAGATTTTGCTCGGATGTGTACTATGAAAGTCATTTGATTGAACTTAACACCTTTGATATATATATTTTTTTAGGGTAATGAGCTTATAAGCGCCTATTGTTATGTGATGTTACCACAGACTTTTACCCACAAGGTTCACCCACCTCCTAATTTTTTAAATATTCTACCATTAATGATTTGTGCTTCAACTTGACATTAATTAACTAACAACGGAGTATTTTTCTAACGAGTTCAAACGCTTTTGTTACCCACTTTCGATACGTGATATAATTAAAACTGATAACAACGTTAGATAAGATGAATCTACTGTACGAAGTCGTGAGGTTTGTGTCCATGGAGGGAATGTTATCGTAATGACATACATTTCGAGAAAGGGTTGTTTTCAATTTCAGTGTTTACACCTTAGTCTTCTTAGTAGATTGAGATCTGATTGGATTCACTTCCTAGAACTAATATTTAAAATTTCATTATCAAAATAATTCATAAGACCAGTTTCAATTATATTTGTTTGACAATGTTTTTACAAAATACAATCTCTGATGAGTGAACCCGGTTAATACCATGATTACAATCATGCAAGTGAACAAATTGCCCACGCGACTTTTGTCCGGTTCTAACTGCATACGATGTTGTTTGATACGGTTATAAGTCGTTTTCCAGTATGATTGAAATATTTCTTGGCAAACCCAGGACATAGAATCATGTAAATACAACCATAAATCTGTTTTGGGTAATTATCTATGAGGATATTATTTACTTCTTCCGGAAGTTTTATAAACAACATTTAGCATGAATATCTTGTTCATAAATTTATAAGAAAATGGGTTGCAACATGAACATTTAACTCACTGACTTAGTCTAGTAGGAAGATAGGGTTCCCATGCACCCCCATGATACATTTTTTTAACTTGCAGTTTTGCAATCCCTGGGGTGTCTGGAAACAGAATCCCCTTTGTTCCCATTCAAAAAAATATCCCATGTGGGTCGTTTAGCCATCTATTTGTCCGCCATCTTGGATTTCTTGAGATGTAAAAGTTAGGGGTAGGGGAAATATAATGGACCTTTTCGTAAAGAAATAAATTAGTTACAGGTACAAACTAGGTATCATTGGAAAGGGTATGAAGAGCACTATCACAAGAACACATCACTTATTCGGTCATGACATTGATGACATCATCAGGGGTCAAAAGGTTACGTTAAAGGAGCACTAGTCAAAATTCGGGCCCATCCAATTTGTTAACCATCCTGCACCTAACTGAATAAATATTTTGGATTCTACTTTGCCTCAAAGAAAGTGTACATGAATAGGTAGTTTTTAAATCTAAAACAAATTAGTTAACTAGAGTGTAACATTATTAACCC
>NC_090733.1:33691059-33698559 GCF_036898095.1 Palaemon carinicauda
AGTGTACACTCTTATCCCGGCATCCATTCTACTTTTCTTTTAGTGCTGTACTCGACCCGGCTGCCGGCCTAGGAGGCCGGCAGCCGGGCAGGTGTAGTCCTCTGGTTCTTTTGCTGCCGGCTGGCATCGGTCTTGTACCTTTGCCGGCCGGCTTATATCAGCCCTTGTCTGCCGGTCACCAAGAATGTGGCCGGCAGCTGGGTACTACCTTGTGTAGTTGCCAGCCGGCAGCCATTGCCGGCCGACATTGGCTGTTGCCGGCCGGCAGTTGCTGCCGGGCGGCACATGCATTTGAACCAGAGTGTTGCCGCCTTATGGCTGTTAAGTAATATACTTTAAAGCTAGTTATGGTGTGTACGTATCCTCCTATACTGTACTAGTATTCTTCAGTATAACATATACAGTAAGAAGAAAACTATGGTAAGGGTGTTGGTACAGCACTGTGTGTTCTAACACTTTTGTGTTTTCTTGCACAGTCCTTTGCCGTTGCCCTACAGATAGGAAAGTGAGTTCTTTCCTGTCTATTATCCATGTTTTTAAAATCATTGCTTAGGTGTGAGCTCCACCTATTTCCTCTGGAAACTTTGCATTGGTTACTCTAGAAGAGATTATCCATTTGATTTTATTATCTGGAAGACTTCAGCAATGGGTTGTGAGGGAAACACAAGTGTGTCTTTCCTTTCTGAATTGTTATGCTATACTATGCATATCCAGTGATACATAGTTCACTTGATACTCATTGAAATTTCTTCTCTTTACAGAAGGACACTCCGAAGTGCGGAAGTGCTTTCTGCAACGTCCGCAGCAAGAACCTCTGCGGATATGAGTTTTGTAGGAGACACGCAGCCTACGCTGTCTCCAAGGATGATCTCCGGTATTGGGACCCTCAGGTATGTACTGTGTGCACTAACCTGATTACTGAGACCTTTGATTCCCCTAGGACGTAGGAATCAAGGGATATAGCTAAGAAGAAGCTTCGTACCTGGGTAAGGGGCTTCCAAAAGAACACTTCTGGCCCTTATCTTCCAAGTGAGAATATGAGGGCGTATCTTTTCCCTAAGGCATCAGCTGATGCAGTGATTCCCCAGCCTTAAGAGGAGATCCCCTATGTTCAGATCCAGGTGGATGCTGAAGTCGCGGTCGCGATGCAAGACATTTTGAGGACAGGATGTCTGATGTGGACGAGTGTCTGGAGGAAGACCTCCTGGCAGAAGCCCAGGATGAAGTTCAAGCCCCAGACGTTGTAGAGGTAGACGTCGACGAGGTGTCGGCTACTGCGGTTCAGATTCCGGAGCCTATTCCCTCAACATCGGCCGGTCTCCCAGTAGAGCTGGGACAGGCCCTCTCTTCTATTGTTGGAATGATCCAACAAATGCGGAAGGAGAATCAGGAGAAGGCGGCTGCAATGGAACTGCGAATGCAGTGCCTTGCAGAATCACATGGGCCCCAGAAAAAGCTCAATGTGAAAGACCTTCCCTTGTGCTCAGATGCTAACCCATGGAGGTATGCTGAGCACATGCCGATGACGACTGGGAAGATCGTCATCTCGGATAAGCTGGGCTCAGTTCCCCTGGAGGAGGTGGAATTCTGGCCCAGCAAGGCATCATATCCGGACTGTTATGTCCGGCTGAGGAAGGAACCAGCTTCAAAGGAGGAGACAGAGCCGAAGGAGGTCATAGTGATGGACCATGCTAAGGCTCAAGCTCTACTTTCATCCTCGATGAAAGAGAGGGGCTTCTCTAACTCAAAGGTAGCCGCATTGAACAGGAAGCTCCCTTCCTTTGTGTCCTCGCCTACTAGAGCCTTCCCCTTTTTACAGAAAGGGTTTCTGGCTGTACTAAAAGCAGTCGAGGCTGGCAAGCCTTGCCCCTCCCATGAGGAGTGTAAACCCTTGTCGCTGGCCCTGCCTATGGACCACAAAGACTGGAAGGACGTCCATCTTACGTTCTCAGTTGGAAAGTTGGAGGCTGATATTGCTGGACGTCAGTTCGGCGAGGACCTCCCTAAGCTGTCTGACTTTTTTTTGCGAAGAGAGTTCGAGACAAAAGAAAGACTGGCTGCCTCAATGTCTCTTCAGACTACTCTCGAGACAATGGCAAGTGACCCCAAGGTCCATGAAATGTTCATGGTGGTGGCCAAGACTCATCTGGCCACAGTGACGAAGGACCTTTATCGCTTCGTCAAGGCAAGGAGAGCTTGTAGGGAGTTCGTGTTTACCTCGGCTACGGTGAGGCACGAGCCAAGGAAACTAATCTCCTCCAACATTTGGGGAAAAGACCTTTTCCCTACCGACTTGGTCAAAGAAGTTGTTGATAAGGCCCACTTGGAGAATAGAAACCTTCTCCAGAAGTGAGGCCTGGCTATCAAAAGAAAGTCTTCCCCGGATGAGGGTCCTCAACCAAAGAGGAAGACTATGAGGACTAGGCTACCGTCTCGGCCAGCCAAGCCTGTTAGACAGCAACAGCAACTGCAATTGCCATTGCCCCCAGTGCTCCAGATCGTGGCACAAACCCCGACCACTTTTCAGTGGGTACCCCAGGCCGTGTCGACACAGTCCACGGCATTCACCCCAGCGTTCGAAGGGCAGTCTACTTCCTTTCGAGCAAAGCCTAGAGGAGCAGCCAGAGGCTTGTCTAGACGCCCCTCAAGGGGAAGGGGATTCAGGGGTGGTCATGGTCAGGAAGGCAAGACCTCAGGACGGCAGTCCAAGTGAGATGATGCCGGTAGGAGGGAGACTTCTGAAATTTCGGGATCGGTGGACCTTCGATCCCTGGGCCCACAGCCTACTCAAGAATGGACTGGGCGGGAGCTGGTACAGCACTCCACCCCCGTGCCTTCAGTTTTTCCAACACTCCACCCCCGTTATGGAGGAGTACGTTCAAGAACTGTTGGAGAGAATAGGTGATCCGAAGGGTGAAGCCCATCAATTTCTAAGGGAGGCTGTTTTGTGTTCCCAAGAAAGACTCGGAAAAGCTCAGAGTCATTCTGGACTTGTCGCCACTCAACAAGTTCATAGTGAAATGCAAATTCATAATGCTAACACTGCAACACATAAGGACCTTACTGCCCAAGAGGGCATATTCCGTCTCTATAGACTTGTCAGACGCCTATTGGCACATTCCAATTAGCCATCGACTCTTCCCCTACCTAGGGTTCAGGCTACAACGAAGATTATACGCCTTCAGAGCCATGCCATTCGGGCTAAACATAGCCCCAAGGATTTTTACGAAGCTTGCGAGCGTAGCTCTCAAACAATTACGCCTAAAGGGAATTCAGGTAGTAGCCTACCTGGACGACTGGTTGGTGTGGGCAGCATCCGAGACAGAATGCTTGCAAGCTTCCAGTCAAGTGATCCAGCTCCTAGAGTACCTAGGCTTCAAGTTCAACAGAAAAAAGTCTCGACTTTCTCCATCTCAAAAGTTCCAGTGGCTGGGAATCCACTGGGACCTTTTGTCAAACCGTTTCTCCATCCCGGCGAAGAAAAGGAAGGAGATAGCGGGTTCTGTCAAGAGACTTCTAGATTCCGAAAGGATATCAAGACGTGAGCAGGAGAGGGTACTGCGCTCTCTCCAGTTTGCTTCGGTGACAGACCCAGTGCTAAGAGCACAGCTAAAGGATGCAATCGGAGTTTGGAGAAGTTATGCATCAAACGCGCGAAGAGATCTGAGAAGACCAGCCGCTTCGGCTAAGTACTCTTCTCAGGCCTTGGTCCCAAGCCAGACATCTAAAGAAGTCGGTTCTTCTTCAGCCACCTACCCCGTCGGTGACGATTCACTCAGACGCCTCGAAGGAGGGATGGGGAGGTCACTCTCATCGGAAAAAAGTCCAGGGGACTTGGTCCAAGCTATTCAAGACCTTTCACATAAAACTTTCTAGAAGCTAGGGCAGTGCTACTTACCTTAAAGAAAGTCTCCCCGCGTCACTCGATCCACATAAGGTTGGTGATGGACAGCGAGGTAGTTGTGAGATACTTGAATTGACAAGGATCGAGGTCACCACCTCTCAACCAGGTGATGTTGGCCATCTTCCGATTGGAGGAAAGGAAGAAGTGGTACCTGTCGGCAGTTCACCTTCAAGGAGTCCGCAATGTGACAGCGGACGCTCTATCCAGGTTCACACCGATAGAGTCGGAATGGTCCTTAGACGCAGGATCATTCTCCTTCATTCTGAATCTGTCCCAGAACTGCAGATAGACCTCTTTGCGACGAAAGACAACAAGAAGTTGCCCCTGTACGTGCCCCGTACGAGGACCCCTTAGCGGAAGCAGTGGACGCGATGTCCCTCGACTGGAACAGATGGTCCAAGATTTATCTGTTCCCTCCTCACAACCTTCTGTTGAGGGTCCTCAATAAACTGAGATCCTTCAAGGGGTAGCGGCAATAGTGGCCCACAAGTGGACGGACAGCGTGTGGTTCCCCCTGGCATTGGAACTGCAGCTGAAGTTTGTACCGCTACCAGATCCAGTTCTGACACAGCGAGTCCAGGAGTCAACTGTCTGCGCTTCATTACAGAAAACCCAGACCCTGCAGCTCATGATTTTCTCTCCCTACCGGTGAGAAAGCGTTTCGGGATTTCGAAAGCCAGCATAGACTTCCTTGAGGAATATAAGTGTAAATCTACTAGAAGGCAATATGAGTCATCTTGGAGAAAATGGGTGGCCTTTTGTCAAGGCGAAGAATCCGCAGGAGATCTTGACAGACTTCTGCTTATCTTTCTTCTCCAACTCCATGGTCAAGGATTGGCAGCTAACACGATTTCAGCGTGTAAGTCTGCTTTGACAAGACCCATTCTATATGCCTTCCAGGTCGACCTAGGTAACGAGATCTTTAATAAAGTCCGGAAAGCCTGTGCTAGGCTCAGATCTTCAGCACCTCCAAAGCCCATTTCATAGTCTTTAGACAAGTTCTTCATTTCGCTTCTCTGTTGAGCAATGAAGAATGTGCGTTAAAGGATTTGACACAAAAAGTTATTTTCCTATTTTGCACTCGCGTCCGGGGCCAGGGTTAGTGAGATTATAGCCCTCTCGAGAGAGGCAGGTCGTGTTCAATTCCTGGATTGGGGAGAACTGAACCTGTTTCCGGATCCTACGTTTCTCGCCAAGAATGAGTTACCCACCAACAGGTGGGGTCCCTGGAGAATCTGCCCTCTGAAAGAAGATGCATATCTATGTCCAGTAGAATGCCTGAAGGTCTATCTTCATAGAACTTCAGACTTCAAGGGTGGTCAACTATTCAGGGGAGAAACATCAGGCTCAAATTTATCTCTGAATCAACTCAGAGCGAAAATCACATATTTTATTCGCAGAGCGGATCCTGACAATACACCCGCAGGTCACGATCCGAGGAAAGTTGCCTCATCCTTAAATTTCTATAATTGTATGGATTGAACATCTCCGTTCATACACTGGCTGGAAGTCTTCCAGAGTGTTCTTTCGCCACTATGCGAAGCAAGTAGAGGAACTAAAGAGATCTGTGGTAGCAGTGGGTCGCGGTGTTAACCCTACTGTTTAACTCTGCGAGGAACAGTGGTCTTAATTGGGACGATTAATTCCAGGGTGAGTGTGTAGTTACATACTGTACTACAAACTAAGTGAGGGCACTGTGTTGCCCATGTAGACTGTTCCATTTCCGAAGGTGAACCTAGCATAAGTGCAGACATGTGTGCCTAGCGTTTCTAACGCTAATGTCATTGATTTCTAATACAGACTTTTATGACTTTGATACCTCGGTATCTTAAAAGTGGCATTTAATGTTTTTTTTCTTTCAGACAAACAAGCTCTGTTTACTATCATACTTATGCTTAAAGTTTTGGGTTATCCTCTTCTTATGTGTATATATATATATATATATATATATATATATATTTATATATATATATATATATATATATATATATATATATATATATATATATATATATATATATATATATATATATATATATATATATATATATATATATATATATATATATATATATATATATATATATATATATATATATATATATATATATATATATATATAATTGTGGTTAACCTGTCTATTTATTGCCTGTCAATAAACTGGTTCTTGAGAACCTTGTGTCTCCTTCACCTGTGTCAATGTATTGGTATAATTGAGCATTCATTCTATGTACCTTATCTGGGATAATTCTAATAGAATTGTTCCTTTATGCAAGCTATGTTGCATTGGTTTTCCTCCTATGCGGATATAAAACCTTTGTCCAATACAAGTATTGTGCGGAGTACTGGTCGATATTTCATATTGACCCAGTGGTTCTTTACAAACTATTCTTTACTTAATATAGGGCGAGACCACTATATTAGCTTGCCTTGTATTCATACATAGGTATATGTACTCTTCGAGACTTTTCCAGAGTCTAGTAGGACTCTTCCCTGTAGGGGGCAGGAAGCTCTAACATGGTTTATAGTTAGATGAAAAGATGTATAACGTTAACATCTTAGGTCTCTAGGTCTAGTCGACCGGGAAAAATTACATCTGGGGAGTACGGCACGTTCTGAGAATCCACAGATACAGTAATGCTCTGGTACACTTCCATCAGGACGACATGGCTTGAGCCCAAAAAACGGATTTTGAGCGAAGCGAAAAATCTATTTTTGGGTGAGATGGCCATGTCGTCCTGATGGACCCGCCCTTGCCTTTCTAAGAAAGGGCTGTAGGACCCCTCCCTACATACAGTATCTGTAGCACCTCGTGTACGCTACAAGGAATATAGATGGCGCCAGGATTGACGCCAGGCACGCATACGAATCGGAGGATAGGGAAGCCTTGGGAGCGGCTCCCCTTTTTCTTTCACGAATTCTTTCTTGCCAATCGCCTCCTACGAGACGAAATCTCTGTCCAGGATGCAGATTGCCATGTGGCGTGTCAAGAATACGTCCTCTGATTTGTCGCGATATCCCTTTCACGAGGGATACTCGCTCCAGGAGATAGAATTCTGGTACCTTAAGGTAAATTCTCTGGGAATATCGCCGTAGTTGTAATATACCCTAGGAAGCTACCCTATAGGAACTTCCATCAGGACGACATGGCCATCTCACCCAAAAATAGATTTTTCGCTTCGCTCAAAATCCGTTATATATATATATATATATATATATATATATATATATATATATATATATATATATATATATATATATATATATATATATATATATATAGGTGTGTGTTTGTGTGTGTATATGTATGTGTGTGTATAAATATCTAAATATGAAATTGCATACTACTATACCCTTTGCTTCAAAGGCGTATGGAGGATATGATGATGTCATCGATATATGTATATCTAGCTGTTTCATTTTAAACTATCTCTCTGCTACAGAAATTCATCAGCATGAAGAGATGATGTATAGAAATTCTCCATTCGCAGTTTACAATGCAAACAAATGGACTTACTACGGCTCATGGCATCTGCTCAGGAGGTAAGAAGTACCGAAATTATTTATAGCGACAGAGAAACTGCTCACTCCGACAG
>NC_090733.1:33706059-33708392 GCF_036898095.1 Palaemon carinicauda
GCATGGAGGTGGATGAAGAAAGATAAGCAGAAGTCTGTTGAGATCTCCTGCGGATTCTTTGCCTTTACAAAGGCCACCCACTTTCTCCAAGATGACTCATATTGCCTTCTAGTCGATTTGCACTTGTATTCCTCTAGGAAGTCTATGCTGGCTCTCGAAATCCCGAAACGCTTTCTCACCGCTAGGGCGAGAAAATCATGAGCTGCAGGGTCCGGGTTTTCTGTAATGAAGCGCAGACAGTCGACTTCTGGACTCGCTGGGTCAGAACTGGATGTGGTAGCGGCACGAACTTCATCTGTAGTTCCAACGCCAAGGGGAACCACATACT
The DNA here is from genome assembly GCF_036898095.1 of Palaemon carinicauda. Lineage (NCBI taxonomy): Eukaryota > Metazoa > Arthropoda > Malacostraca > Decapoda > Palaemonidae > Palaemon > Palaemon carinicauda. Next base: position 33,706,388 of record NC_090733.1, read on the forward strand.
GTTCGGCACTTGTGGGCCACTATTGCCGCTACCCCCTTGAAGGATCTCAGTTTGTTGAGGACCCTCAACAGAAGGTTGTGAGGAGGGAACAGATAAATCCTGGACCATCTGTTCCAGTCGAGGGACATTGCGTCCACTGCTTCCGCTAAGGGGTCCTCGTACGGGGACACGTACAGGGGCAACTTCTTGTTGTCTTTCGTCGCAAAGAGGTCTATTTGCAGTTCTGGGACTTGATTCAGAATGAAGGAAAATGATCCTGCGTCTAAGGACCATTCCGACTCTATCGGTGTGAACCTGGATAGAGCGTCCGCTGTCACATTGCGGACTCCTTGAAGGTGAACTGCCGACAGGTACCACTTCTTCTTTTCTGCCAATCGGAAAATGGCTAACATCACTTGGTTGAGAGGTGGTGACCTCGACCCTTGTCGATTCAAGCATCTCACAACCACCTCGCTGTCTGTCACCAATCTTATGTGGATCGAGTGACGCGGGGAGACTTTCTTAAGGTAAGGAGCACTGCCATAGCTTCTAGAAAGTTTATATGAAAGGTCCTGAATAGCTTGGACCAAGTCCCCTGGACTTTTTTCCGATGAGAGTGACCTCCCCATCCTCCTTTGAGGCGTCTGAGTGAATCGTCATCGACGGGGGAGGTGGCTGAAGAAGAACCGACTTCTTTAGATGTCTGGCTTGGGACCAAGGTCTGAGAAGAGTACGTAGCCGAGGCGGCACTGGTCTTCTCAGGTCTCTTCGCGCGTTTGATGCATACCTTCTCCAAACTCCGGTTGCATCCTTTAGCTGTGCTCTTAGCACTGGGTCTGTCACTGAAGCAACTGGAGAGAGCCTAGTACCCTCTCCTGTTCGCGTCTTGATATCCTTTTGGAATCTAGAAGTCTCTTGACAGAGCCCGCTATCTCCTTCCTTTTCTTCATTGGGATGGAGAAACTGTGTGACAAAAGGTCCCAGTGGATTCCCAGCCACTGGAACTTTTGGGATGGAGAAAGTCGAGACTTTTTCTTGTTGATCTTGAAGCCTAGGTACTCTAGAACTGGATCACCTGACTGGAAGCTTGCAAGCATTCGGTCTCGGATGCTGCCCACACCAGCCAGTCGTCCAGGTAGGCTACTATCTGAATTCCCTTTAGGCGTAATTGTTTGAGAGCTGCGCTCGCAAGCTTCGTGAAAATCCTTGGGGCTATGTTTAGCCCGAATGGCATGGCTCTGAAGGCGTACAGTTTCCGTTGTAGCCTGAACCCTAGGTAGGGGGAGAGTCGACGGCTGATTGGGATGTGCCAATAGGCGTCTGACAAGTCTATAGAGACTGAGTATGCCCTCTTGGGCAGTAAGGTCCTTATGTGTTGCAGTGTTAGCATCTTGAATTTGCAATTCACTATGAACTTGTTGAGTGGTGACAAGTCCAGAATGACTCTGAGCTTTTCCGAGTCTTTCTTGGGAACACAAAACAGCCTCCCTTGGAATTTGATGGACTTCACCTTTCGGATCACATTTTTCTCCACAGTTCTTGAACGTACTCCTCCAAAATGGGGGTGGAGTGTTGGAAAAACCGAAGGCATGGGGGTGGAGTGCTGTACCAGCTCCAACCCAGTCCATTCTTGAGTAGGCTTTGGGCCCAGGGATCGAAGGTCCAGCGATCCCAAAATTTCATTAGTCTCCCTCCTACCGGTATCGTTTCACTTGGACTGCCGTCCTGAGGTCTTGCCTCCCTGACCACGACCACCTCTGAATCCCCTTCCCCTTGAGGGGCGCCTAGACGAGCCTCTGGCTGCTCCTCTAGGTTTTGCACGAAAGGAAGAAGACTGTCCTTCGAACGTTGGGGTGAATGTGGTTGACTGACCTGGCACAGCCTGGGGTACCCACTGAAAAGTAGTCGGGGTTTGTGCCACCATCTGGGGCACTGGAGGCAAAGGCAATTGCAGTTGCTGTTGCTGTCTATAAGGCTTGGCTGCCGAGACGGTAGCCTAGTCCTCATATTCTTCCTCTTTGGTTGA
>NC_090733.1:33713892-33716392 GCF_036898095.1 Palaemon carinicauda
CTTGGAATTATCATTGTAAATAATTTCAGAACGCATAAAAACCTGTTATAGAGGTTTGTCCAGAGTAAAGCTAACTAAAAGTAACAACAATAACTGGTGAAAATTATCATAATAAAATAGTAACAAAAGTGGCAGTAACAGTAGCAGTTGCCTTTTAACAGAAAATTTTATTAGGGTATACATACACATATTATGACTAATCACTCCTATGTATATATGACAGTAGAAAAAAGGCTCTGATTCTATCTCATTTCATGGAATTATTGCCTCATTGTCTCCTTATTTGTTCCGAATACTTGAAATATCACTGAATAATTCATAACATGTATTCCATTTAATATCCTTTTATATGACCAATACAAATTCTGTAGATTTACTTATTGTAACATAGGGTGGTGGAAGGTTTTAGAATTGGCCTTTGTATGATTTAAAGGAAATTTTATTTACTGTTTTTTTTTCTGCATTAGAATTTTGTTCGTTTGCATGTTTACCATTTCGACTTGTCTCTTGATCTATTAATTTTTCCTGTATTTTTTCTTTCCTGATTAGGCCTTGTGTCTTACGGAAACAATTTGTTCTATTCCTAGTCGCATTACATTGATGATAATAAGGTCTATATCGCCTAAATTTGAAAATAGATTGGATTTTTCAACAGTATCTTCAATGTAATGTCATTACGGAATAAATAATGATATGTCCAGGTACAATGTAAAATTTTCCCTCTGGCTACCAGCCTCTCTCGTCACTCCCATCCCCCTTAAAAAATTCAAATGGAAAAAATCAACAAATCCTGCTAAATTAAAACAGAAGGGAAAAACGTCGAAGTAAAAAATGTTCTGCTATTTGAAACTTGAAAAGTTATTCCGCAGTTTGTCGTTAACGATAGCAAGAGAGAATTTAGATGATCTTTTTTAAAAAGAGAGAGAGAGAGAGAGAGAGAGAGAGAGAGAGAGAGAGAGAGAGAGAGAGAGAGAGAGAGAGAGAGAGAGAGAGAGAGAGAATCCAGCTGCATAAGAAAAATATTCTATTTGCTTGCTCTCTTATAAAGAATGTTAGTAAGGAGAAGGAAAAAATACCTAGAGTCTGTGCTTTTGTGAAGCCTGTCTTAATCCCCTTGAGTGAAATTAATATCACATAGACGGAATAGGAGTTAAGCGTAGTCAAGATTAAGTGTAATGACACAGAACATTATAAATACGGAACATTTCATGATATTTCTTGAAACACTGAAATTTCTTTGCACTATCGATTACCTTTGGAATCATATTATTTGGCCGAGGAAATCCTTTGGTACCTAGTATCAACTAGAGTGAAGCCTGGTATTTGTACTTTGAAGTTTAAGTTAGAAAAAAAAAATAATGAAGAGCAAAAAGGAGGAGGGAAAAAATACAGGAAAGGATGCAAAGTGAGAATGTTAAAGGTGGGTCTAGCTAGAGCATTTCAGGACGCTGCAAAGACACCTTAACTAAATAAAGAATACAATACACAACGTGAGGTGCAACTACGGAATTGGCCACCTAAGCCTCTTTTTTTTTGGGGGGGTGGGGGTAAGCTTGTTACATATCATGGAATGTAAAAAATGGAGTTTGACAGTCCCATAAACAATTCGCTTGCTTGTTATGGAAATTGGGTTATTGCATAACGTTTATATGCCCAATTTGCTACATTAATCACTTCTTTGCCACGAATGATAATTCAGAAATCCTTTGGTCACTGTGTGAAGCCAGGCTGGCAGTTGCACGAATTTGTGGCACGCATTGTAACGACTCGAGTCGATAACTGGCGTGAACTAGTCGTGAACTGGCGTGAAGTGTTTGTAAACCCGTCGTGACATCTGGTATGTCGTGACAATAATTTTGAAATTTTCAAAATTTTGGTCACGGCAAAATTTCGTGACCGGGTCGTGAACTATGCGCGAATTTTTCGTGAACTCGTCGGGACGATGCGGGAAGTGCGCAAACTATGCGTGAACTCCTCATTAACTCATCGGGCCAGTTGGTGTCAATGTGGACAGGTCAGTTGTGATTCTGAGGAATTTTTTTTTTTTTTTTTTTTTTTATCTTTCAGTTCATGCCACAAAATGTCACGACTTACCACGACAAATTCGTGGCAAAAAGTCATGCAAGTGTCAGGGTACCTTAAGGAGCGTCAGTGGAGGCTTGCTATTGCTGGTCTGCAGAAGACATATGTCATGATATAAGAAAAAACTTACTCCCTACCACCAGTTTTACAAGTTCCCAGCGAAACAACACATACTGACAGATTTACACAATGCAACACACGTCTTTCTGCACAACGACAGAAGCATTCCATGGCTGATGCCCCCTTACACGGTCCCTTTCCCTGTGATCTGTGACACACCAAAGGCTTTCTTATATAACATTCATAGCAAGGAAGACTGGGACTACCTAGATCACCTAAAACCGTCATATCTCCAGCACGATGATCTGCGTACAGCTCGCCTCTCAAGAGCAGGTTACTCTATTACGAATTCTTTCAA
>NC_090733.1:33718892-33723892 GCF_036898095.1 Palaemon carinicauda
CCGAAGGCTTCCTGGATGCTATCTCTCGCTATATATGGGTCATTTAGTTAGCTAGAGCGACGATCCCGGTTTGTTATGCTTTAATAATCTACCTATTTAGCTCCACTAAGAACTCAGTGATATAGGTAACTGATCTTCCCCTTCGCGAGGCTTAGTAGTTTAGGCGTCTGGCCCTAGTACTTTCAAGCATGATATAAGTTTTTCCGAGTGCTTTATTATTGAAGCTATAGGCAAATATTTTATACATGTAAGATATTGTTGAATGTTCTTTCTAAGATTGTATATGAGAGAGTTTCGGTGAATTAGGTAATCGATTCTCACCGCTCCTAGGCTAGTAACCTAGGAACAGTAGTATACTTTCGCACATCCCCGATTGTTTATTTCTCCTCCGGAGGCTAAGTTCAATACCTCTCTCCCTCTGAGTATGCCTTAGGCTTAATCCTAGCGGTTCTATCTGTTTAATAATTCCGGTATAACTATACTAGGATATGTCTGTCCTAACCTGATACCCAGAATGACTGGTTTTTTGGGTTAGGGCAGAACATCAGAGTTTCTAGTCTGTGGTCTGCTTTTTTCTAGCATAGAGAATGAGTCTCCTTTGCTAGGTTAGGGGCGGATACAGGAAACTTTGCTTCCCTAGTCCACGTCTGAGAGATTTTGTATGAGGTGGTCTAGCAGACTGTCCTGTGTTGTTTCTCTCGGGCTGGAGAATGAGTTTTCTCCGTTGCCTTGTGAAATAACTTCACCTAACTTTGTTCTGGTTGGGAGGAGGATAGCAAGTATTGCCAGTCTTCCTCACTAATAGAGAACTCTAGGTTAGGATGAGCTTCCCTAACTGCTGAGTGTGTCTCTTGCTAGAACGAAGTTTATAGGACCCTTATCCCTTCCCCACCTCTCTTTCTTTTATTTTCTTTTGGCCACAGTCCTACTTCCGTACCTAGTGTAGGTTAGGATGGAGGACCGGCTCAGCTCTCTTCCGGCTGGCAATTATGTGTCGGCCGGCAAAGACCCCTTGATCTTTACAGAGTGAACCCAGACCTCCCTTGGTCTCCTTCCATGTCTGCTGGTAGAGTCTGGCAGGCTATGAATTCTTTGGAAGACTGAATGCTACATTCTCCCCTTCCATAAGTTCACTCTTACTAGTGTTTTGTACCCCTACCACGGCTGCCGGCTTAACAACTGGCAGCCGGGCAGTTGGAATTTCTCTGGTGCTTAGCCACTGTCGGCAGACATGGGTATTGCTACCTTTGCCTGCCGGCAGTGGAAACACAGCCCGAAATATGATGGCCACTATGATTAGCGGCTGGCAGCCGGATGTTAGTGTTATCAGCTGCCGGCCGGCACACATTTGCAAACCAGTGACCTGCTGCCTATTAGTTAAAGGTAGTAAATCTTTGAACTGCATGGGGGTAAAAGCCGGCCGGCAAGTGCCGGCACGTGCTGGAAATATGCGATGTACAGTAGTTACTATATTTGTAGTGTAGTACACACGGCATTAATAAACCACAGTACAGAGTTTGTTGTAACACTAAAGTTCTTCCAACATACTTAATGTTATCTTGTACAGCCTTTTGTTGAGACCATACAATATATAGAAAGTGAGTTCTTTCTGTATTCAATCTATCCCGTATATTAAAACTTTATTTCAAGGTGTGATCTACACCTTAAATATCCATTTAGGAAATTACATAAGGTATTCTAGAATAGAATTAACCTTAGTTTTAAGATTTTGGGAGGTTACAGCAATTGGCTGGGCAGGAAATACAAGTATGTGCCTTTCCTTCTTTCTTTTATAGCTTTACTGTGTAAGCTACATGTTTCAATATAAGTGAAAAGCCTTCACTTGATACTCATGGATTTTTCTTCTCTTTACAGGAGGACCATCCGAAGTGCGGAAGTGTATTCTGCAATATCCGTAGTAAGAACTTATGTGGACATCAGTTTTGCAGGATGCACGCAGCATGTGCAGCCTCCAGAGGTGATCTCCGGTATTGGGACCCTCAGGTTTGTACTGTATGTTCTAACCTGATTACCGAGGCTTTTGACAACCCTAAGTCGACGGAGTCAAGGGATGCTGCCAGGGAAAAGTTACGAACCTGGGTGAGAGGTTTTCAGAAAAAACACCTCAGGCCCCTACCTTCAAAATGAGAAGATGATGGCATACCTTTTCCCAAAAGCATCGGATGATGCAGTCATTCCTCAGACTCAGAATCCGGTAGATTCTGAAGTCTTGGCTGCCCTTCAAGACATCCAATTGGACGATAAGATGTCGGAGGTGTTGTATTCTACAGAGAAGGACCTTCTAGGAGAAGGTCAGGAGGAGGAGCTGTCTTAGGCTCCTCAAGTAGAAGAGGAAGAAATCGACTAGGTGTCGGTTACATCGGTTCCGGACCCAGAACCTGTTCCCTCTACATCGTCTGCTATCCCAGATGAACTGGGAAGGACTCTTTCATCTATGGTTGAAATGATCCAACAAATTCAAAGAAAGAATAATGAGAAGGACACCAATCCTTGGAGGTATGCCGAACACATGCCAATGACAACCAGGAAGATCGATATATAAGAAAAGTTGGGAGCAATTCCCCTGGAAGAAGTTGAATTTTGGCCCAACAAACATTCTTCTCTGGACTGCTATGTCCGTCTTAAGAGGGAGCCAGCCTCAAAGGAGGAGATGGAGCGGAAGGAGGGCATAATTCTTGACCATAGTAATACACAGGCATTACTAGCGGGCTCCATGAAAGAGAAGGGATTCACGAACTCAAACGTGCCAGCCTTGAGTAAGAAGCTTCCCTCGTTTGTGGCCTCTCCAACCAGAGCCTTTCCCTTCTTGGAAAAGGGATATAAGGCAGCCTTAAAGGCGGTGGAGGCAGGGAAACCATGCCCCTCCTTTGAGGAGTGTAAGCCGTTATCTATGACCTTGCCCTTGGCCCAAGAAGACTGGAAGGACGTCCACCTTACCTTCTCAGTCGGGAAGCTGGAAGCTGATATTGTTGAACGTCAGTTTGATGAGGAATTTCCAAAACTGCCAGATGTTCTCTTTCGCAGAGAGCAAGAGACGAAGGAAAGACTTGCAGCATCGATGTCATTGCAAACGACATTAGAAACGATGGAAAGTGACCCCAAGAACCAGGATATGTTCATGGTAGTGGCCAAAACCCATCTGGCTACAGTTACGAAAGATCTCTCTAGCTTTATTAAAGCTAGGAGAACCTGCAGAGAGTTCGTGTTTGCCTCGGCTGCGGTGAGACACGAACCGAGGAGACTGATAACCTCTCGTATCTGGGGTAAAGACCTCTTTCCCAATGAAGTGGTTAAAAAGATAGTAGACAAGGCCGCCACCGAGAATCGGAACCTTCTCAAAAGTGGAGCTTAGATCTTAAGAGAAAGTCTTCTCCAGATGAGGGTCCTCAACCCAAGAAGAAGACAAAAAGGCCTAGGCCATCCTCTCGGCCGGTTAAGCCCTACCGACAGCAACAACAACAACTTCCTGTGACCGCGGTGCCTAAGATAGTGGCATAACCTCCAACCACGTACCAGCTGGTACCTCAAAAATTGGCGACACAGTCGCCAGTTTTTAACCCAGCCTTCGAAAGGCAGATTTTTTCCTTACCTTTGAAAGCTAGAGGAACAGCCAGAGGTTCTTCTAGACGCCCTTCAAGAGGAAGGGTATCCAGGGGAGGACGCGGTCAAGGAGGCCAGGCCTCAGGTCCACAACAGCAGAAGTGAGATACTTCCAGTACGAGGGAGACTACAGCTATTTAGGGATCGCTGGACCTTCGATCCCTGGGCCCACAGCCTAATAAAAAATGGACTAGGTTGGAGTTGGAGCACTCCTCCACCTCAATTTCCTCAATTATTCCAACACTCAACCCCCGTTCTGGAAGAATATGTCCAAGAGCTCTTAGACAAAAGAGTAATCCGGAAAGTTATGTCCATCAAATTCCAAGGAAGGCTGTTTTGTGTTCCAAAGAAGGACTCAGAATAACTCGTAGTTTTCTATGAATTTGTTGAGTGGCAACAAGTCTAGAATGACTCTAAGTTCAGAATGCTCACACTTCAACACATAAGGACCCTACTGCCCAAAAGGGCATATGCTGTATCTATAGACTTGTCTGACGCTTATTGCCACGTTCTAATTAATCGTCACCTCTCCTCCTAACTAGGCTTCAAGTTACATAGAAAACTTTACACCTTCAGAGCCATGCCTTTCAGGATAAACATAGCCCCAAAGGATTTTCACGAAGCTCGCGAACGCATCAATTACGCCTAAAGGGGGTCCAAGTAGTAGCCTACTTGGATGACTGGCTGGTGTGGGCAGCATCTAGGACAGAATGCATGCAAGCTTCTAAGATAGTGATCCAGTTCCTAGAACATCTGGGATTACAGATCAACATAAAAAAGTCTCGACTTTCTCCAGCTCAAAAATTTCAGTGGTTGGGAATCCACTGGAATTTGGAGTCACATCGACTTTCCATTCCTGGGAAGAAGAGGAAAGAAATAGCAGGATCTGTCAAGAGACTATTGAAATCCAAACGGATATCAAGACGCAAACAGGAGAGAGTGCTGGACTCTCTACAGTTTGCTTTGATAACAGACCCAGTGCTAAGAGCACAGCTAAAGGATGCAACAGGAGTCTGGAGAAAATACGCATCAAACGCGTGAAGAGATCTAATAAGACCTCTACCGACTCGACTGCGAACGCTTCTCAAGCCGTGATCCAATGCCAAGCAGTTGAAGAAATCAATACTTCTTCAACTTCCTCCCCCGTCAGTAACTATCCACACAGATTCTTCAAAGGAAGGCTGGGGAGGTTACTCTCATCAGAAGAGAGTCCAGGGAGCTTGGTCCAATCTTTTCAAGTCATTTCACATCAACTTTCTAGAAGCCACGGCAGTACTTCAGTATCTTCTGACACTAAGGAAAGTATCTCCTCGCCACTCGACCTACATAAGACTGGTTCTAGACAGCAAGGTGATAGTGAGATGCCTGAATCGACAAGG
>NC_090733.1:33731392-33743892 GCF_036898095.1 Palaemon carinicauda
CAACAGACAGGGCTCCAGGTTTCCTCAGATCAACTATGTGATTTTAGCCATTCTCACTGTGGCAAAGCGGAAAAATTGGCATCTCTCTGCAATTCACCTACAAGGGGTTCACAATGTGACGGCGGATGTACTGTCAAGACCCAAGCCTCGGGAAACAGACTGATCTCTGAATGCAAAATAATTTTTGATCATTCTAGAACAAGTCCTTGAACTACAAATAGATTTCTTTGTGATGAGCTTGAACAAGAAGCTTCCTGGTACGTAGCACCAGACTTAACGGCAGGAACATATACGATTTCCCTGGATTGGACCCAGTGTCTTACTTATTTCCACTGTTCAACCCCTCAATGAAAGTCTTAAACCAACTGCAGACTTTCAAAGGAGCACCAGCTCTAGTGGCTCCCATGTGGCCCAAGAGCAATTTGTATACTCTTGTTCTGGAACTCAAACATCTCCAGGTTCCCTTTACCAGCAATGTTCAATAGAAGACTGTCTTCGCTTCCTCTTGGATAACAAAATATTTTCAGATCATGATTTTCTCCCCTTAGTGGCTCAAAGAAAGTTCAGAGCCGTGAAGGAGAGAGTCGACCTTATAGAAGAGTACAAGTCCAATACCACGAAACGAAAATACTTGTCTTCCTGGAAAAGAATGGGTTAAATTCGTTAGGTCATCAAACCCTCTTCCATTGCTATGGATTTCTGTATTCCTTTATTTATTTCATTATATGAACTGGGTCTTGCATCTACAACTTATGCTTTTGATATTGAACTCAATAGAAAGTTGTTCAGTAAGATCCTAAAGGCTAAATTGAAACCTAATGCTCTTTCCAAAGTTATCTAATGGTCGTTGGATAAAGTCTTGTACTTTGCCTCGTTGACAGACAACTCCAGTACCTCTCTGACAGTTCTTACTAAAAAGGTGACCTTTTTGCTTGCTATTACTTCCGGTGTTAAAGTCAGCGAGATCATTGTCCTTTCAAGGGATGATGACCATATCGAAGTCTCTGAATCGGGGGTGGTAAATCTTAACCTAGATCGTGCATTCTAGACAAAAAACGAACTGCTCACGAAACATTGAAGGGTCTGGAAGATTGTTCCACTAAAGGAGGATCCTTTTCTGTGCCCTGTGGAATACCATAAGACCTTAAAGGCGGGCAAATTTTTAAAGGGAAACAAAAGGATCTAATCTTTCTCTGAAACAACTTAAGTCCAGACTCAACTGTTTCATCAGAAGAGCTGACCCTGATTAGGCTTACAAGTTTACACAGGACGGAAATCTTCAAGAGTATTCTTCAAACCTTATGTCAGCTGCAAGAGATTAAACACTTTTTAGTGGCCGCTGGTATTGTGATTAAACCAGCTTCTTAAGTGTTTTCCATGGACTCTCATGGACTTCTCAGTCTAGATTGTGCAAATAAAATATTCTTCTTATTTGCAATGTGTACAATTCTACAACTTTAAAAAGGTAAAGGTGAGATTTTCCTATTATGTTATGAGTGTTACTATTTTACTACTTTGTTACATGATTCCAAGATCTGAAAAAATTCGGTTTTCTGCCCTTGTTCATTATTCATATTAGTGCGCTGATTATGGTTATATTCATGAATCTTTTGAAATGATAAACAATTACTGTTCTTTTTGCATTTCCTTAAATTAAATCCAATAAAAGCAGAGTACCTCCATATTTTTAAACCGTCCTTTTTACACTTCGGCCTGAATGACAACTGGAAGTAAAGATTTTATTTACAGTGAGTAGGAATGTGCTGTTAAATTCCTTTGCTCCCACTTACTTTACAAAAATATAGCTTTTCCTCATAGCTTAGGACAATCGTTCAAATTGCTAGATGGAAGTGTGGATGTGTCTATGAGGGGGCAAAAGACTGAAATATATATATATATATTATATATATATATATGCATATATATATATATATATATATATATGATAGATTTTTGCGCATTTAGACGTGTTTTTTTATAGTTAAATAAGTCATATATTTTCTATACATTAATGTCTGGATTCTGTTAACGACCTCGGGAGTAAAGCCCTAGTCAAAATCACACAAAGACAAGAGCTTGTGACCGGCCGGGAATCGAACCCTGGTCCGGCAAACTTATAGAGACAGCTACTACACTAGACCAAGTGATAATTTGAATAAAGCTAGTGGGGTTGAACAGATTGTGGTACCTTCTCCATTCAGAAATTCTGTTTTGGAGTTAGGTCATACTAATTATTTCAGGTCATTTGCGTGTGTTAAAAACTTTTCCTAGCCTTCCTAGGTATTTCTGGTGGCCTGGAATCTAATTGAGTGTGTAGCAGTTTATCAGAAACTGTGAGACTTGTCAGGTTATGGGTAAACCAAATCACGGGATCCCTAAAGCCCCGTTGCATCTATACCTGCAAGAGGTGATCCATTTTCTGAGATAGTAATTGATGTGGTAGGTCCTCTACCGAAAATTTAAACAGGTTATGTATATTTACTAACTATCATAGAGAGAGCCTCTGGCTTTCCTGAAGCTATACTTATAGGGCGTACTACTTCCAAAGCTGTCTTTCAAAAATTAATCTGAATTTATGTCTTTTCCAGGTATGGTCTCCCTCGTGTAATTCAGACCGACTGTGGGATGAATTTCACAAGTAAGGTATTCATGGGTAAGTGTGCTGAACTGGCCATTCAGGCACGTTACCAGCATACCTTATCACCCGGAGAGTCAAGGGGTGGTTGAAAGGTTCCACCAAATTCTCAAGTTTGTCCTGAAGAAATATTGTTATGATCATGATAGTGACTGGGAAAAAGCCCTCCCTTTTGCCCTCTTTGCTATCAAGAATCACCCTAACTCTTCCAATAGTGTAGCTCCTTTCAAGTTGGTATTTGGGCACAAGGTTCGTGGACCATTGAAATTGTTTTTGAAATGCTCAAATTCAACTGGAAGGAGGAAATAAATGTCAAAAGGTTTGTGGAAGACTTGAAGGGAAGATTACTTAGTGCCTGGAAGTTTGCCAGTGAAAATTTGGAACGGTCCCAGTCAGTAATTAAGAACAACTTTGACATAAAGGTAAAGGAGTTGGTTTTTGTGGTGAGTATGGACCCGGACAGTTTTCTCGAACCAGGATATAAGGGCCCTTCGAAGGTTTTGAGGACACTGTCAGAGGTTATCTATGAAATTGAGGCTCACCAGTTCAAGCCGTAAATGTAGAATATTTCATGTAAATCGTTTGAAACCTTATATTGGTAAGCAAGGTGATCCATTAGCGATAGCGTCCGAGCATGTGTCTGTGGTATTGGATGTGCCTCCCGAGGACTCTGACGAGTTAAGGTCTCAGCTTCATTCAGATGCATGGGTGAAAAAAGGCAAAATTTGGAGATGTTAAAAAGTAGTTTAGATAATTAGATGTCAACAAACGGGAGGATGGGCTTAATTTGATTTATTCCTTTTCAGATCTTTTTCAGGATGCTCCAAGTAGGAAAAATATTTTAAGTTATCATGTTGATGTAGGTGATGCTTCCCCTGTATACAATATAATAATATATATGACTTTTTGGAATATAAAGGTTGTGTATTGTAGGTTTAGGTGTATGTGTGTGGGCGTACCTGCAAGTTTATATAGGTTTAGTTAAGTAGGTTTGTTTCCATAGAATTGGAGATTTTTGATGAAGTACGGTAATATTGGATCTTTAAAATAATGGTAAGCTATATAAAGCTTTTGGTTTGTATTCTTTAGTGGTACTTTATGTTTGGTTTTAGGTTTATTATTCCATTTTAATGCTTATTGTTCTTGCTTTACAGATGCATTTCCATTTGTATATGAAAAAAAAAAACAAAAATTTCTGTTTAAATTTTTTTTTTTTTCTTCAGGGAGGAAGGTATTATGTATTGAAGTAATTTTTGCTTTTGTTTTCGTCAGCTTTGTTACTGCATTTTTTGTTTCATGTAAAATTAACATAAGATTTAGTTAATAAGGTTTCAGTTGCGAATTTAATTTTTTTTCTTTTGAACTGCTGCTTTAACCTGCTCTCCGTTCGTTTAAAGATTTATAAGTGTCTAGTTTAACGCTTGTTTCTTTTCTGTGTTTTTCGAGTCCTTGGTGAGAAGACACACCTGTGTTTACGTGCTAGGAACTCGATTGTTTTAAGAAACAATTCGAGCTCGCTAATCCTAGGACCAACTGCAGCAGCTGGCTTATGTGACCATATCAGGGGATTACGAACCCAACGTTTGACTGCTTTTAGCAGGTGCATTTCTGCCACCTGCGGCGATGTGTAACTACTGTGTGTTATTGCCTGCGATCCTCACCGCTGACGTAAGAATCCCGGTATCAAGGTAGACGAGGGAGAGACGCCACCGTCAATGCATCCTCGACATTGGCAGTTGCGGGAGCTTTGGAGCTCGTTGTGACATGAAGGAGGCAGTATTTACGTGGGAGAATTTTTTTACATTACTTGGGTTGGGAGGGTATTTCTCTCCCTTTGATGAGAGTCCTGCTAAGCTGCACTCCCTACGGTAGTGAGTGATGGTGTTGAGATTAGAGTCGTTACTTTGGTTGGAGCAGGGTGTGGTTTCGTCCAGTCCCGATGAGTGTGAGAATATATATATATATATATATATATATATATATATTGTACGCCTTGGTTTTATAGTTATCTGACTATCTCTTGTTGAGAGTGTGGTGTTTCACTTTGGGAAATTTTTTAATGGTTAATTCTTAATTGTTAATTATTAATTGTTAGTTGATAATTATTAGTTGTTAATTGTTAATTCAAATTGTTAGGTGGTCACAAGGCTGACTGTTCTAAAAATCGTTGTCATTAAATATTGTTAGGTTTTTCCTTAGTGTTTTCGTTTCCACTGACCAATTTGTTGTTGCGTATTCATATAAACACTGATCTCTCTTATTGTGCAGTAAGAACTTGCAATACGGCCCGACAAGGGTCGTTTTATATATATATATATATATATATATATGTATATATATATATATGTATATATATATATATATATATATACATATATATATATATATATATATATATATGTATATATATATATATATATATATATATACTGAATATATTGCTAAATTAACACTATAATCTGGCGGTTTAATGACAGGTTAATAGAATTGAAGTGGATTATACGTTATGTATGATGATATTCTTTTACATAATATACAATGAACTAATTTATATGTTTTCAGTTTTTATGATATTACTTAAAGATTTAGCAAAATTTAATATTAACTCTCTACGGGTATGACCAGTATGTACAGTACCATAGTTAACCTGTATATTAAAAGATTCATTTGTAAATAATATTGCCTTAAAATTTTCATAAGATGATTTTTTGCTTACCGATTTCATTTTTTTTTTTTTTTTGGTCACAGTAAACAATGAAATGATTAAAATTAAGTTGTTATAATATCAGACTTCTCCATAGAGCTATCCGAATTATATAGATTTTACTTCATAAAAATCATTGAATTCAATGAAAATCAGGACAATAGATGAATTTCCCATATTTGATCAATAATATGATAGTTTCGATTCCCAAGAATTAAAGAGATTAAAAAAATAATAATAGAGTGGGAAATTCATCTTCTAAATGGATTATGATTGGAACTTTTCAAATATCTGAATACTAGTATACCAGAGCCTTCAAAAATCACGTCTAAATATTTAGATATTTTATAATAATATACGTACATGTATGCAGGTGCAATTATTATATAACCCCCTTGTTCGGCAACTTGTGGGATTGTGTAGTTTTCGTGTGTATGTCTCTTGGTAACTCACTCTCTCTCTCACCATGGTATGTACACAGTCTGTTCCCCGGATCACTACCCCTTCCCAAACATTGCCGACGTGACCTCCTACCTGCACAAAGCAAAGGTTTTCTCTACTGTCAACCTCCTAAAGGGGTATCATCAGGTGCCTATGAACCCTAAAGACATTCCCAAGACCGCCATCACCACTTTGTTTGGTACACCTTCAATTACTCCTGTTTTGGCCTTCGTAATGTTGGGGCCACGTTTCAACGTCTCATGGATGGCATCTTAGGGGACCTCCCTTTCTGTGTATGTTATGTCACCTGCGCATCGTGCTCGACCACCTGCAACAAAACGGCCTTGTAGTTCGGTACGAAAAGTGTACCTTTAGCGCCAACGAAGTGTCGTTCTTAGGGCACCGCATCACTACTGAAGGAGTCCACCCCCTCCCTGAAAAGGTAGCAGTCGTTCAGGACTTCCCCACGCCCTCGACCGTCAAAGCTCTGCAGGAATTCTCGGGCATGATCAACTATTATCACCGTTTTCTGCCGGCCATTGCAGCCACTCTTGCTCCCCTCTACGCCTCCCTCAAGGGCAAGCCAAAGGACCTGAAGTGGGGTCCCCTTCAAGATGCAGCCTTCTGCAATGCAATGAAGGCCCTATCAACTGCTACGGCTCTCACTTTTCCTATCCCACATGCCCCTCTGCTTCTCTCCATCGATGCCAGCGACGTCGCTATTGGTGCAGTACTCGAGCAGGTGGTCAATGGCTCGCCCCGCCCATTTGCCTTCTTCAGCAGAAAACTGTCCAAGGCAGAATCCAGTTATTCTACCTTCGATTGAGAATTGCTGGCGGTGCACTTGGCTGTCCGTCACTTTCGTCATTTCTTAGAAGGTACGCCCTTCGTCATTCGCACAGACCACATGCCTCTTGTGCACGCCTTCACTCGACAGTCTGACGCCTGGTCCGCCCGTCAACGCCGACATCTTTCCGCTGTGGCTGAATACAATTGCACCCTTCAATACGTCCCTGGGAAAAGGAATCCCATTGGCGATGCCCTGTTAAGAAACACGTTGGCTGCCGTTCAACTGGGATTGGATTACAACGCCCTGGCTGAAGCCCAACGACAGGATCCAGAGTATCAAGCATGTAGGACATCCTGCACGTCCCTCCGTTGGGAAGACTTTCCCCTAAAAGACACCAACACCACCCTCCTCTGTGACGTCAGTACCGGTAGACCGCGACCTTGGATTCCTGCTCCCATGCGACGGCAGGTGTTTGATTTCATTCACGGCCTGTCACATCCCTCGTGCCATTCTACTGCATAGCTGCGGAAGGCAAAGTTCATTTGGCAAGGCATTTCTAAGGATGCTAAGGATTGGGTCCGTGCCTGTACTTCTTGCCAAACTTCCAAAGTACATCGACACACGGATTCAAGAGTGGGCGCCTTTCCTGAACCTCAGCGTCGTTTCGCACACATTCACGTCGACATTGTAAGCCCCCTACCCACATCACAAGGACATCGTTACCTGTTTACCGTCATCGACCGCTCCACTTGTTGGCCTGAAGCCATTCCCATGGAAACTGCAACATCCGTCGCATGTACATCTGCCTTACTGTCTGGATGGATTTCAAGATTTGGTATCCCTGAGCATATTACTTCTGACAGGGAAACCGCTTTCACATCTCAATTGTGGACATCATTAGCGAATCTCCTGGGCATCACCCTACATCAGACAACGGCCTACAACCCAGCTGCCAATGGAATGGTTGAACGTTTTCATCGCACCCTCAAAGCAGCTTTGATGTCCCGCTGCAAACGATTGCAACTGGTTTACTCAGCTTCCCTGGGTCCTCCTGGGTCTATGGACCACTCCTAAAGACGCCTTCGACGTCTCGGCAGCTGAAATGGTGTATGGCGACCCGTTGGTTGCCCTTGCCAAGTTTTTTCCTTCTACAACCTCCTCCGACGATCTCCGGCGCATACGTCACGTCGTGGGAAAATTTACTCCATGCCGCCAGACTCACAAGCCTCCAGCAAAGCATCACATACCAACAGACTTGCATTCTGCAACGCACGTCTTCCTGCGCAACGACACTAGTAGGCCACTGCTAACGCCCCCTTACACGGGCCCTTTCCTTGTGATCCGACGCAGTCCGAAAGCATTCTTACTACACATTTGTGGCAAAGAAGACTGGGTCTCCATTGATCGTCTAAAACCTGCTTATATACTGCCAGATGACCTGCCTACAGTTTGCCTCTCTAGATCAGGGCGCCCTATTTAACATGTACAGTATGTCATTTTTAGGGGGGGAGCCATGTATCAACCGTGTGTCACACGATCGTAAATAAATTATTTTGTATATATTATGCTTGTATCTGCGCTCTTCCCTCACACTAAAAAGAACCAAAACAAACATGTCTATGTGTCGCCTATGTAAAATTGTCATTTCTCGAACATGTATTTTCCTGTTGCCTTGAGGATTTGTATATAAAGGAGAGTGTTCTTTAATAATAAAACTCAGTTGATTGCTTCCTGCCTTTGAGTCACAACCCTTCTCTCGGCTCGTCACGGCTTCAACATTAATGATCCCCTACTTCACGAATCAAAGTCCTGGTATCTAGTGGAGCCCATTTTCAAGTTTGTTCAAATCTTGGGGAGTGCGAAGACCACGCCCAAACTATCTCCATCTACAGCTTACCATGATGACATCCACATAAGACAATGGAGTAGTCTCTCTTTATCGTTCCGTTTTCAATCCTGTCCTGACATTTAAGTCCTATCATTCTTCTGAGCTATTTGTTGTCAACTCTAAAAAATCTGATTGATATTGTTTTTTTTTATACTATGACTCATGCCCATACAACAACACCAATCTCACTAAACGGATATATAGCCTGAATGTGTAGTTTTCGTTTTTATTTCTTGGGGTAACTCTCTCATCAAGGTATGTCTACTCTCTCTCTCTCTCTCTCTCTCTCTCTCTCTCTCTCTCTCTCTCTCTCTCCCTATATATATATATATATATATATATATATATATATATATATATATATATATATATATATATATATATACACACACACACTCACACATATATATATATATATATATATATATATATATATATATATATATATATATATATATATATATATATATATATATATATATATATCATCTCCTCAAATTGACGCAAGGGGCTTCAATTAGATGTCGCTAGTCATATCCATCCTGTGCATTTAAATCAATACTTCTTTATTAATCACCCCCTACTTCATGACTCTTAGTCCTAGTGCCTTGTGGAGCCCAGTTGAAAGTTTGGTGAACCAATCTGTCTTGGGGACTGCGAAGAGCATGCCTAAACCATCTCCATCTACAGCTTACCATGATTCCATCCACATATGGCACTGGAGTAATCTCTCTTTTAGTTTCATTTTAAACCCTGTCCTGCCACATAACTCCCAATATTCTTTTGACGGCTTTGTTGTCAAATCTGATGGATATTGTTTCTCTGTCATACCACGACTCATGTCCATACAGTAACGCCGATATCACTAAACTCACATGTAGCCGGGTTTTTATATGTAATTTCAGGCGATTTGATTATAAAATTTTACTTAACCTAGCTAATATCGTATTTGATTATTTCAATATTTCAATAAACTCAAATTCTAGAGATAAATTTTGAGAGGCTTATACTTCCTGAATATTCAAAAGATTCCACCTCATTAATCCTTTCTTTTTTCAATTATATTTCATCTTCCATTGCATTGTTCATCTATCAGCTTTTCATCAATCTTTCTCTATATTCGCTTTAGAATGAGCATACTATATATCTTCATGACAACTGACGTAAGTGCGATGCCTCTGTAATGATTGCTTTTAATCAGTTCTCCTTTCTTTTTGACCAATTTCACCAACAATCCTAGCTCTCATTCATTAATTTTTCGCCTCCTTACGCCACATTCTACAAAATAACTTTGTAAGTATTCTGAGAGTTACTTCATTTTCGATCAGCTGCCCAGGATATTCGCAAATGACGTCCACAATTGAGAAGTGAAAAGGGTTCCCCTGTCAGAAGTAATATGCTCAGGGATACCGAATCTGGAAATCCATCCAGAGAGTAAGGCAAATGTACATGAGGCGGACGTTGCAGTTTCCATGGGAATGGCTTCAGGCCAACTAGTGGAGCGGTCGATGACGGTAAACAGGTAACGATGTCCTTGTGATGTGGGTAGGGGGCTTACAACGTCGACGTGAATGTGTGCGAAACGACGCTGAGTTGAGGAAAGGTGCCCTAAGAACGATACTTCGTTGGCGCCAAAGGTACACTTGTCGTACCGGACTACATGGCAGTTTTGTTGCAGGCGGTCGAGCACGATGCGCAGGTGACGGAGATGTTCCTCTTTTGAGGAGGAGAACACAAGTATGTCGTCCACATAACATACACAGAAATGGAGGTCCCCTAAGATGCCATCCATGAGACGTTGAAACGTGGCCCCAATATTACGAAAGCCAAAACTGGAGTAATTGAAGGTGTATGTACCAGAGGGAGTGGTGATGGCAGTCTTAGGGATGTCTTCTGGGTTCATTGGCACCTGATAATACCCCTTCAGGAGATCAACCGTAGTGAAAACCTTTGCTTTGTGCAGGTAGGAGGTCACGTCGGCAATGTTTGGGAGGGGGTAGTGATCCGGTTCTGTTTGCATGTTCAGGCGCCTGTAATGCCCGCACGGACGGAGGGAGCCGTCTTTCTTCAGAACGATGTGTAAGGGTGACGACCATGGGCTGGAGGCCTTTTGGCAAAGGCCCATTTCCTCCATTTCGGCGAACGTCTGTTTGGCGGCTGCTAATCGTTCCGGTGCCAGACGTCTGAATTTTGCGAAGACTGGGGGTCCTGTTGTCTTGATATGGTGATAAATACCGTGCTTGGCAGGAACCGTGGGCGTTTGGCGAAGTTCTGGGCGGAAAACTTCCGGGTACGACGTGAGGAGGTGGGCGTAGGCATCCGTAGGTGCACTTATGTGGAGAGCGAGGTTAGAGGGGGCGGGTTGAAGAGGTGTCGACAAGTACGAGTCTGCGTTGACTAATCGTCGGTGGGCGACATCGACCAGAGGGTGGAAATGAGAGAGGAAATCCGCACCGAGGATTGGCATTGTGACGTCAGCAACGAAAAACTTCCAATTGAATTTACCGTTTCCGAACGTTAATGTGAGGTTCTCGTAACCGTAGGTGGGTAGACAGACTACGTCGTGCCTTGAAGAGTTTCCTTGGCAAAAGAGAACGACAAGCACCCGTGTCTACCAAAAATCGCACGCCCATTCCTGTACCCTGTAAAAAGAAAAGATTAGAAACACGGGAGGCCACTGCCACGAACGATGGCCTACTTACACGGTTTTTGGCCACTGACAATCTTCAGCACATTTCTTCGCAGTTGCCCCGAATCTGAAGTGGTAGTATCAAAACTGCGGCGGATGGGAGGTAGTAAGTGGCTGTAGAAGTCGTTTGTTGGGGCGCGAGCGATTGGTGGGTGGTAGGCGGCTTTGTCTCTGCTTCTGCAAGTCACGGTGTGGGCGTGTATGTCCAACGGCATTCATGTCAGCTTCAGTTGATGTTGAATAGGCATCCTCTTCGTCAAGGGTGGAGGAGTTGATGGAGGTCTTGAAGTGGCTGTCCATAAGGACATCGGCTTTGGTCATCAAGTCCTTTATGGGTAAACTATTGACATCGGGTATGGCAGCGCGTATAGGTCTGGGTAAACGGCGTATCCAAAGGCCACGAAGTAGGTTCACCTCACGAGGAGAGCCCTCTGCGGCAGGTTGAAGGCGAGCGATACTGGTCATTTCCCTGACGGCGAGCGAAACCCTTTGGTCCCCCAGCGGTTGTTGCGAGAACTGAAAAAGCTTTGCTACACGGGCGGCTGGCGACGGCGAGTACTGCTGCAGAAGGTATATTTTGAGGGCATCATACGCAATTGGCGTGCCTGCTTGTTCACAAAGCCAGTCGGATATTTGCGGGAAGGTGTCCTCGGGTATCGCCGTGAAAACATAATATGCTTTGGTGGTTGAGCGAGTCACGCCGTTGATATGAAACTGGACTTCTGCGCGCTGAAACCAAGCAAATGCTTCTCCCCTGGTGAACGGTGAAAGTTTCAATGGGGCGGCTGCAGCGCCAACTGCTGTAGTAGAGTCCGCCATAGTACTAACGATGGAGGGGCGAGGGAGGTGGGGGTGGAAGGCAGTGGGAGCGAGTCGACTTCCGGGGTCACCAATGTGACGGAGCCGAGAGAGGGTTGTGAACTCAAAGGCAGGAAGCAATCGACTGAGTTATATTATTGTAGAGCACTCTCCTTATATACAAAACCTCAAGGCAACAGGACATAACAAGTTCATAAGACAGACAATATTACAGAGGAAAAACCAGACATGAATTTTCATGTTCGTTTTAGTGCGAGGGAAGAGAGAAGATACAAGCATAACATATAAAAAGGAATTATGTAAAATTGTATGAAACACGGTTGGTACAATTCCCTCCCCTCCGTATATCTTATTTATAACCTCAGCTAAGTGTTCCATCCAACATTGTCTCATTTTTTGTTGGTGTAACTGATCCATCTCTCTTTTTGATGGGTACGTGTTTCTTCTTTGTCCCTGTAATGATTTCATTGATAATTCTATGAGCATTTCTTACATCATAGCTACTCCCTAAATTCATAGCTTTTTTAGCCTCAT
>NC_090733.1:33753892-33761392 GCF_036898095.1 Palaemon carinicauda
TATTTTTTTTTAGTTATTTTATGTTTCTCTTGTTTGTGTCTGATACTAGTTACAGATAACTATATGTAATGCAACAATTTACAATTGCAATAATGCTATATGTGCCTAATCTTGTGATGTGAAAAAAGATATAGAAATGGAGCATATGTATAATAGTGACAATGATAATTTATATGTTCCTGAGCCAGAGAAAAATGTAGATACAGAAGAGATTAAAAGTAATTCAGATGATACAACACTCAGGAGAAGACATACAAAGTGTATGTGGTAGGATGAAAGGGTGGAGAAAGCTCCCTAATACCCCTAGTGCTTTCACTTACCCCAGGTAGCAGGGCTTGCAGTAATGGTCACTGCCTGCCCTGGTATCCTTGGCCATTCTGAGGAGAACCAGGATGGATCTTGGTCACCCGCTGCTATGCCACCTCTACACCAGGAGTCCAGTGTGGCGGTGGACTTATGGCATTGAGGTCGCATGGCAATGGGTAATAATTGTAATGATGGAGTCTAGAGTATTGACACTTTTCAAGCACTATATATAAACAGTACTAAATGCTATGGAGGGATAATATATCCTCAGGTACGTGCAGCATCGAGGACAAATGCATGAAACATTGTTGGGGCATTCATTCCAGGCCCTACAAAAGCATCTGTAAATGCTACGATCCCTGACAAGTGTTTTGAGCTATCTATCAGTAATGACATTATTATTGAAATAGTCATGAGGACAAATAAAAAGATTAACAATGTGGCCATCTATTACATAAATGGACAGCAATTGTCAACCAAACTTCACTAGCTGGG
The DNA here is from genome assembly GCF_036898095.1 of Palaemon carinicauda. NCBI lineage: Eukaryota > Metazoa > Arthropoda > Malacostraca > Decapoda > Palaemonidae > Palaemon > Palaemon carinicauda. The sequence goes on from NC_090733.1 coordinate 33,754,694, forward strand.
ATCCGTTTCCTGATAGATGACCAGATATTCCTCTCCTACCTGAAGTTAAACCCCCCGGAAAGAAAGGAAATGTGATCCCTTATCTGTAGTGCCTCTTTTTATATAGAAGCAATATTGGAGGACAGTTTTCCATTTCAAATAACTTGGTTTCATTTTGATGATACGACCTCATGAAAAGAGGTGAGCTCCCGGCAGATCTGCCTCTATTTTTGGAAGTATGATATACCAGATGGAAGCCTCACTGTTGATGAAGAAATGCTGAGGGTTTAGTACTAAATGTGTATCCCTAATAAACCAGCGAACTATTACACAAAACTAGTCATGACCAATGAAGTGAAAATTGAGTACCTATTAAAAGTCATTCCTGACCTGGGAGATGAGGGTACTCTGCCAAAGGATGGCCTAAAACGGGGCGACATGTTTACAAAGGATTTGACAGAATAAAACCAAAACACATACCATAACGTAATTGATTTACTATGGTACACCTCGCTATCTATCTAATGCAAAACTTACCGATGCCTGTGAGATTAGGGAACAAATAAGCAGGAAATATTGGCAGTAGTTAAAATCCGTGTCAACAGATTCCAAAGTAGTAGTGCCTTCCTCCTCACAACAAGACTTGATGCTAGTGTCCCTCATCCTTTAAACTGGGAAAGGGAATGCCATCATAATGTCATCGATTAACAGGTATCCCACTATGCTTGAAAAAATAAGGCATATGAGATTTAATTCTATAAAAAGAAAAAAGAAAAAAAAGACCAAAGTAGGGGTTAACACCTTTGATGAGATGTGTGATCATTGCAGATACACTATTAAAAAAAAGGTAACTATCCTGTGTCTTCTTTGGGATATAGATACTGCTACTATCGATTCAACGTATATATATATATATATATATATATATATATATATATATATATATATATATATATATATATATATATATATATGTATATATGCAGCATGTATATATATATATATATATATATATATATATATATATATATATATATATATATATATATATATATATATATATATATATATATGCAGCATGTGTATATATATATATATATATATATATATATATATATATATATATATTTAAATATATATATATATATATATATATATATATATATATATATATATATATATATATATATATATATATATTTCTATAAATGTATATATATATATATATATATATATATATATATATATATATATATATATATATATATATATATATTTGTATATATGTATATATATAGATATATATATATATTTGTATATATGTATATATATAGATATATATATATATATATATATATATATATATATATATATATATATATATATATAAATATATATATATATATATATATATATATATATATATATATATATGTATATATGTATGTATATATATATATATATATATATATATATATATATATATATATATATATATATATATATATATATATATATATATAGTATATGTATGTGTGTATGTGTTTATATTTATGTATACTTATGTGTATAAATGCGATGTGTGCGTGAATGATTATATAGGTATATATTATACACTGTAAAAGTGATTTCCCAGCGTAAACGATGACCAGGTATAAAAGTCGGAAATATATTATCAAGCAATCATTCCCGTGACCCTTAATGTCACAGTTACGATTTCCAGTGGCCGTCATTTCACCCGGAAATGGCCCACGAAAAACCGGTGAAAGTATTAAGGGTATTCTCGGTTGAATACCTGAGATTGAAGGCAGGAACTCTCTGTAGGCCGAGAGTGGTCTCCTCTTCTCTGTCTTTTACTTTTTTTTTTCTTTTTTTACTTACTTTTTTGTGTGTGGTAATTAAGAAAAATTATTATTTTTGTAAAGAAAGTTCAATATATATTAATGAAGATCACAGAGAATAACATCAATTTAGATAAGATTATTTTTCGTTATTTCCACGCTCGGTATTATTGTTATTTTTATTTTATCCTCCTCCTCCTCCTCCTTATTATTGTTATATTATTATTATTATTATTATTATTATTATTATTATTATTATTATTATTATTATAATTATTATTGTTATTATTATTATTATTATTATTATTATCCAAGCTACAACCCTAGTTGGAAAAGCAAGAAGCTATAAGCCCAGGGCCTCCAACAGGGAAAAATAGCCCAGTGAGAAAAGGAAATAAGGAAATAAATAAATGAAGAGAAAAAATTAACAATAAATCATTCTGAAATAAGTAACAACGTCAAAACAGACATGTCATATATAAACTATTAACAACATCAAAAACAAATATGTCATAAATAAACTATAAAAAGACTCATGTCCGCCTGGTCAACAATAAAGCATTTGCTCCAACTTTGAACTTTTGAAGTTCTACTGATTCAACCACCCGATTAGGAAGATCATTCCACAACTTGGTAACAGCTGGAATAAAACTTCTAGAGTACTGCACAGTATTGAGCCTCGTGATGGAGAAGGCCTGGCTATTAGAATTAACTGCCTGCCTAGTATTACGAACAGGTTAGAATTGTCCAGGGAGTTCTGAATGTAAAGGATGGTCAGAGTTATGAAAAATCTTATGCAACATGCATAATGAACTAATTGAACGACGGTGCCAGAGATTAATATCTAGATCAGGAATAAGAAATTTAATAGACCGTAAGTTTCTGTCCAACAAATTAAGATGAGAATCAGCAGCTGAAGACCAGACAGGAGAACAATACTCAAAACAAGGTAGAATGAAAGAATTATAACACTTCTTCACAATAGATTGATCACCGAAAATCTTGAAAGACTTTCTCAATAAGCCTATTTTTTGTGCAATTGAAGAAGACACAGACCTTATATGTTTCTCAAAAGTAAATTTACTGTCGAGAATCACACTTAAAATTTTGAAAGAGTCATACATATTTAAAGAAACATTATCAATACTGAGATCCGGATGTTGAAGAGCCACCGCCCTTGACCTACTTACAATCATACTTTGAGTTTTGTTAGGATTCAATTTCATACCCCATAATTTGCACCATGCACTAATTCTAGCTAAATCTCTATTAAGGGATTCACCAACCCTAGGTCTACATTCGGGGGATGGAATTGATGCAAAGAGAGTAGCATCATCTGCATATGCAACAAGCTTGTTTTCTAGGCCAAACCACATGCCATGTGTATATAGTATGAAAAGTGATGGGCCAAGAACACTACCCTGTGGAACACCGGATATCACATTCCTATAATAACTATGGTGCCCATCAACAACAACTCTTTGAGATCTATTACTTAAAAAATCAATAATAATGCTAAGAAACAACCCACCCACTCCCAACTGTTTCAGTTTGAAAACAAGGGCCTCCTGATTAACACGGTCAAAGGCAGCACTAAAATCAAGGCCAATCATACGAACATCCCGACCACAATCAAGGGATTTATGTACAGCATTTGAGATTATGAGAAGGGCATCACATGCTCCAAGGCCTTTACGAAAACTAAATTGCAAACTAGGAAGTAGATAATTAACTTCAGCAAACCTATTATGACGTTTTGCCAGAAGACGTTCAAAAACTTTAGATAATATGGGAGTTATGGAAATTGGGCGGTAATCAGTGGGATTTGAGCTACCACAAACACATTTACATAGAGGAGCAACATTACCAATTCTCCAACTAGTGCTAAAAGCTCCTCTTCTTGCTAACTTGCTCAAAATAACAGATAACTTTGGAGCTAAGAAATCTGCTGTCTTTATAAAAAACGAAGGAAAAATACCATTTTGGTCTACACCTCCATAAGCATCAAGGTCCACCAACAGAGCTTTAATCTCACCAGATCGAAAAGCTAAACTAATTAGTTTAGCCTCAGGAAAATAGGAATGAAGAAGTTCAAGTTTTTCATTACTCTGTTTACTGTCAAAAACATCAGCCAAAAGGGTTGCCTTTTCCTTTGGACAGTGAGTGACTGAGCCATCTGGTTTAAGTAAAGGAGGAACTGTTGCATCAACAAAAAAGAGTGTAGATTTAAGGGTAGACCACCATTTATGTTCCTGAGTTGTACCGGAAAGTGTTTCTTTTATGGTTAAATTGTACTCCTTTTCAGTTGAGGCATAAACTCTCTGAGCAAAAGCTCGAAGCTGAGTATAGTTGTTCCAGGTCAAATCTGATCTGTTACCCTTCCAAAGATGATAGGCCACCTGTTTCTCCAAATAAGCACGTCTACAATCATCATTGAACCACGGTTTGTCCTTCACTCTGTACTTTAGCACACGAGAAGGGATACGCCTATCAATTTTGTTGACTAGATTCTCATTCAAAGGGACAACAGGATATACACTATTATATAATTGTGACCAATTCAAGCACAAAAGATCATGTAAATTTCCATTCCAGTCTGCTTGGGATTTCATATAAATTTTACAAGAATATGATATTTCAGGGACAGGCTGCTCAGTCTTCACTAATAATGAAATCAAGGCATGATCAGATGTCCCGACTGGAGAACCAACCTTACTAGTTATAACGCCAGGGGAGTCAGTGTATACGAGGTCCAATCAATTACCAGACCTGTGAGTAGCTTCATTTATGATTTGCTCACCGCCGGATTCAGAGGCAAAGTCTAAAGCTCTTAAGCCATGGCGATCGGTAGGAGAGATAGAACTTAACCACTCCCTATGGTGAGCATTAAAATCACCAACAAAGACAAAAGAAGCCTTTCTATCATCTTCTTGTATCTTAGCCATAATGGTAAAAAGACAATCGAAGATAGAATCATCTATGTCTGGATTCCGGTAGATCGAACACAAATAAAAGTTGTTATGCCTGCCACAAACTTTTATTACCTGAATCTCATGACATCCACATTGATGGCAGGACTTATGAGAAGCAGGGTACTTGGTCCTAATATACACCGCCATTCCCCTGGCCCTAGGGATGGCATCACGTTTCAACTTTATTGGCTTCTTAAAACCAGTTATAAGGAGCTCAGATGAGTGCCTCATATTAGAAATCAAAGTTTCTGAGCACATAAGAATATCATACTGTCTGGACACGACTGTAAGGTCTTGGATATTTGCATGAAGACCACGAATATTGCAATACAGAAGACGACATTGACGAAATCTAGGACGTACTGGTCCCGGATTTTGCTCAATGTCTCCAGACAGCATAAGAATTAATAGAAATAAAAAAGACATCATACTTAAAAACTAGATTAACAAGAATTATAACAAAAACAATACATACAGAATTATAAACAAAGTGATTGATGATACCCATAGACTATAGTAAAAAGTGGGAAAAATTGGTCAACATGGAGGAGCCGATACACCATGCAAAGCTAAATACCCTCCAGGGTACCCACTTCAACTGAAGGGAGGACAGTAAGGATGGTTTTGAGAAGAAAAATAATCAGAAAAAGGAAAACACAACCTCTTGATAAACCACAAGGCATCCATGGCCCTTCTATTAAGCCTGCCCAACACAACATTTAAAAAAAAACAAGAGGAAGAAAAAAAAGAAAAAATAAATAAATAAGATAGAATAGTGTGCCTGAGTGTACCCTCAAGCAAGAGAACTCCAACCCAAGACAGTGGAAGACCATTATGTCTGTTCCCAAGACAAGAGAACAGTGGTTTAATTTTGGAGTGTCCTTCTCATAGAAGAGCTGCTTACCACAACTAAAGAGTCTCTTCTACCCTTACCAAGAGGAAAGTACACTGAACAAATTGCAGTACAGTAATTAACCCCTTGGGTGAAGAAGTGTCAAGTATCTCATTGTTGTCAGGTGTATGAGGAAAGACGAGAATATGTAAAGAATAGGCCAAACTATTCTGTGTAAGTGTAGGCAAAGAAAAATAAGTCGTGACCATTGCATTACTGTCTGGCCAGTCAAAGGATCCAGTACCTCTCTAGTGGTAGTATCTCAACGGGCGGCTGGTGCCCTGGCCTATTATTATTATTATTATTATTATTATTATTATTGTAAATATACAAATAAATGGAAAAACAAACACGCATGAGAGAGAGAGAGAGAGAGAGAGAGAGAGAGAGAGAGAGAGAGAGAGAGAGAGAGAGAGAGAGAGAGAGAGAGAGAGAGTTTAAAGCAGCGCCAACCAGATGTTTATGTCAAAGAAGTAAACGACTGCCAAAGGGAGAATGTCGGACCTGGTACATCACTGCAATGGAACTGTCTCGGTACATTAGGTATCCTAAATAACTTCCATAAAGGCTTTTCTTCCTCTCAAGCCTTCTGGGTAAAAATAATGTTTTATCGGACTTGAAGTTCATTCAAAATTAAAGATGTTGCTATGAAACACAATATTCTTGGTGGGGGACGTTTACGCTCATTTCATATGAAATGGTGAATTTGAAATTTTTTTAAAAGGTCTGATTTTATCTGAAATTCACGTCAAATTAATGCTAGTTCATAGTTACTAATCACCTAAAATGATTACTTTCTTTGAATGATTACTAATAAATAAAATAAATCTTATCATTGCAAATAATCATTATACACAAAGTCTGCACTCTAAGACGAAACACCCTATTGGGCAGAAAATAAAGTGGGCTTCGATAACTATAACCTCTAATAATTAAATAACTCCAGTTATTTGTTATCAGACACTAAATAAAAAGTCCTTTTAATATCATCTACGTATCTCAGTATAATTAAAAT
>NC_090733.1:33766392-33793892 GCF_036898095.1 Palaemon carinicauda
GGTTAATACTAATCCCTTTCCAACAGTGGTTACAATCATGAATATGCCTTCTGTGGAAGCAAGTTGGTGCGCATATTTACCTCGTTATTCCTAATGATATAAAGTGCATATATAAACTTAGCATTGGTTTTCTTTTCAATTTTAAAAAGTGGGACCCATTTATGTTTCCAAAACTCCACCCGTAGTAATTAATTTGAGTTTCCCTCGCAACATTGTGAAATTCGTCAACATGTTCACTCCAAAAAGGTATAATTTTATGCACTAGCAGTGCCCATAGTAGCTGCAAGTTTATTATACATATTTAACGTGAATTTTTATCCTACAACATTACAGTTAGTGTTTCTACAGAACAGTGTATCATGATGTACATCAATTTTGACCATCAGAATATCACTTGTGGCACATTATGTATTTACATCATCATAAGTCAATTTACTTTCCTTTAACATTTCCTTATGTAAATCATTAGATACATGAGGAAGAATATCCACATTTATTGTGATAGGAACTGTCCAGCCATGTGATTGCGAGCCTTTTATCACTGAAGTAAATGAAACTATCATATCATAGTTCTGTTAATGTAAAAACACACAGACACATACACACACACACACACACACACACACACACACACACACACAATCTATTAATGTAACGCTAACTTTTTTCATAGTTCTCTCTACTCAAAATTCGCCTTCTTCATTTTGATATTAGGATCTCCAAAAGTCCCGATATTCTTGAAAAATACCTCTTATCATTGATATCAAGAGGAAGAAAATGTAAACTGATGCACGTAGTCGAGAAAGATACATCCAAGAATTATCCAGAACTTCTAGCAAACCACATATGCCAGAGGACTAAACCATTCTTAAGCAGTTCTCGTCGAAAGTTAGCGTTACCCACAGAAACGTTCCAAGGATATCATTGTGTACTCTTCGCCGGATACGACCACGAGCAGTAGCAGTAAGTCGACGGAAAGTATTGGCTGCATTTCTTTGCCCAGGAGGCATTTTCGACCATTGTACGGCTGCAGTGGGTGGGGATAGGGTTTGGAAAACACTTAGAGAAACTTCGCAATAATGGCTGGAAAAAACAAGGTAATAGAAAACCACCCGTATAGAATGCTTCTATGGTTCATCTCTACAGTATATACAGAATAGTTATGATTAAGTATTCATGAATTCAATGGTTCTGTATCATTAATAATTATTATGTACAAATTCAATGGAACTTTAATTTCATGCAGTTTATAAATAAATAATCGAAAGGAGTGTCATCTGTGCTCAAAAAACAGAAAGAAACATTCTGAAGATTACCAAAGAATTAATCTTCTCAGAAGATGTTAACTACTGCACTGTAATTATTCAGTGGTTACTTTCCTCTTAGCAAGGGTAGAAGAGACTCTTAGGCTATTGCAAGCCGCTCTTCTAGGAGAAGGATACTCCAAAATTAAACCCATGTTCTCTAGTCGTGGATAGTGCCATAGCCGCTGTACCATGGTCTTCATCTGCCATGGGTTAGAGATCGCTTGCTTGAGGATACACTCGTGCTCACTATTCTACCTTTTTTCTCTTCCTCTTGTTATTTGGAAGTTTTTATAGGATATATATGGAAGATTTATTTTAATGTTATTATTTTTCCTAAATTTATTTTATAGTTTTTTCCTTATTTCCTTTCCTCACTTGGCTATTTTCCGTGTTGGAGCCCTTGGGCTTATGGTACCCTGCTTTTGCAACTAGGATTATAGCCTACCAAATAATATATATATATATATATATATATATATATATATATATATATATATATATATATATATATATATATATATATATATATATATATATATATATATATATATATATATATAATTTTTATAGATACATATATATATATATATATATATATATATATATATATATATATATATATATATATATATATATATAAATATATATATATATATATACATATATATATATATATATATATATATATATATATATATATATATATATATATATATATATATATATATATATATATATATGTATATATATATATATATATATATATATATATATATATATATATATATATATATATATATATATATATATATATATATATATATACATATATATATATATATATATATATATATATATATATATATATATATATATATATATATATATATATATGTATATACATAGTTACAGAGAGAGAGAGAGAGAGAGAGAGAGAGAGAGAGAGAGAGAGAGAGAGAGAGAGAGAGAGAGAGAGAGAGCGTTCAGATAGGCTCCACAAGACACTAGTGGAGTTGGAAGACCCAGGCCTTCATGGCTGAGAACTATGAAGGGGGGAGTATGAGATGATGAAGGGAGAAGTATTGAATTAAAATTTTATGATAGAGACATCCGGCGAAATCTAACCGATGCCCTCTGCGTCAGTAGGCATAGGAGATGATGATGATGATTTATATATATATATATATATATATATATATATATATATATATATATATATATATATATATATATATATATATATATATATATATAATTGGGGCTTTCATGAAGGATTTCCCTTGACTCACTTCGAATTACTATGTATGACGGACGTTCCACATGTATAATGGTACAGTACTCTATAGGTCACATGATTAATCAAAGTACTGAACTCTCATTGCTTCCTTTTTTATGGGTGTTATATTGGAGCAAGGTATTACTATGAACCCATTCGAGTACTGAGCAGTGATCTGGTTTTTATATTTAAAATGGAATAAACTTATGGAGATGGTTCCCCTTCCTATGGTGATGTAAAACACTGTCATCTCCAGTTCAACTTTGGCTGAACATCTGTGGAAAATAGGCCTATTCCTTGACGCTCCCATTCTGCCATTGATGAAACCATCCATCAAGTAGAGCCTGCCATTTTGGAAGAACAGCGTATAACTTTTCGTCAGTTAGCCCAAATTATGAAGATAATTATAGGGTCTGTCGAAAAAATAATTGAGGATCATTTGCATATGCACATGGTGTCTGCACGGTGGATTCATAGGCTCCTTACTCCGTTTCAGAAGCCGGAACAAGTGGATTGCTTAAAAGGTATTTTGGACATGTGGCAACAAAACCAGGACCCGTTTTTTTTTGACAGACTTTTCACACTGTATAAAATGTAGGTCCATCACTACGATCCTTACACTAGAGTCCAGTCTATGCAGTGGAAGGACTTTGACTCACCACTCCTAAAGAAAGGAAGAGTGAAACCCTCTGCAGGTAAGGCCATGCTTACCGTCTTTTGAAAACAGTAGTGATTAGTGATGACTGATTTCCTTGCCAAAGGGATCACAATTATTGAGACATAACATAATTCACTACTGCGTAATTTAAAAGAATTAATCAAACTCTAGAGGCGTGGCATGCTGATCCAAGGAATCCGACTCCAGCAAGGCAAACTTTCAGTCCACAACTTACATATCACCTAGACAGAAGCACACTCTTATAGCTATGAAATTCTTCTGCACTTCTTCTATTCTCATGACCTGGCCTCATTTGACTTTCCACTCTTACCAACCAAGAAGTAATTTTTGAAAGGAACATGTTTTCCATATGATAAAACACTGATTCCTAAGGTGAAGTCATGGTTTGAGGCTCAACCCACCAACTTTTACCAAAAAGGTCTACAGAGTTACATAAAACAATGGAAAATTTTTTAACCTATGTATAGGAGAAAGGCTAATAACTATTCCATGTTTAGTCTTTCGTATGTCTGTAGGAAGTGGGTCAGAAATCTTTAATGAACGCCCCTTCTACACACACACACACAAACACACACACACACACACACACACACACATATATATATATATATATATATATATATATATATATATATATATATATATATATATATATATATATATATATATATATATATATATATATATATATATATATATATGTATACACACACACACACACACACATATATATATATATATATATATATATATATATATATATATATATATATATATATATATATATATATAGTCACGCTTAGTGACATTGCCATGCGTATAATTACTCAGTCTTTCCCAGCCCCATTGGTAGGGTAGAGAGAGAGTAGTCATGTCAGAGGGGTACACAGAGGTGCACTTGGAAACCACAATCTCCTACACATGCCAAAACTTCCGTGTTATCGTTAGTAAAGAGGTATATGGAGGGAAGCAAGATAAAAAGAGGTAATCTAGGTTTTAGCATGTCACATCATCACGATATCCAATACATATGGAAAGGTAACTCCCATAGACTTCATACTAATTTCGTAGCAAAATGTACTGTAAAAAACCTTTGTCATTAACGATTGTAAATCGATCGTTCTGATTTAGAAGGTTGACGTTTGCTATGCATATTATATTGACTTTTTCTCCATTTTGACTCTTATTTATAGGTACCAGGGACTTGGATATCTTTATTATACCAACCGTGTGTCACACAATTGTACATAATTCCTTTTGTATATATCATGCTTGTATCTTCGCTCTTCCCTCGCACTAAAACAAACATGAAAATTCATGTCTGCTTTTCTTCTCTGTAACATTGTCAATATTTGAACATGAAAATTCTTATTGCTTTGAAATTTTTGTATATGAAGGAGTGTGTTCTTTAATAAACAGCTCAGTTGATTGCATCCTGCCTTTGAGTCATAACCTCTCTCTCGGCACCGTCACATTATTCTGTTTTATTTTGCAAAAACTTGCAACTTTGGTTTGGGTATCAGAACAAAAATTGCCTCCCTTGGTCAATTAAAGACCTGGCTCAGTAATGGGAATGAGGCGAATGTTTTTTTTCATTTTGAATATCTCATGAGGGGGAGGTGATTGTCTTAAGGGGCCTTTATCCTGGAAATATTCATTTTAATCCCTAAACCACGTCAGTAATCATATACAGTCTTAAAGAGATCCTTACCAAGCTTTCTGAATCGTATTCCCAATTGACGTATACTATATATATATATATATATATATATATATATATATATATATATATATATATATATATATATATATATATATATATATATATATATATATATATATATATATATATATATATATATATATATATATATATATGAAGAATTTTGCACATCTAAACATGTTTTTTTTTCCATATTTCAATTAAGCCATATATTTTAATACGTTTTTGTCTGGATTATCTTACCGGCCTCGGATCAGAGTATCGAGGCAAAATCACTCTGACATGCCGAGAATCGAACCCTGGCCCTGGGTGCTTGTATGACAGTGACCGTAGCATTTAGCCACGGAGAAAGATAAGAGTCAATGACAATTCTTCTGTACATATTCCTGTCAAATTCAGGTTTTTTCTTTTTTTTTTACTCAGAATTGTAATCAACCCACCTTCATCATCGTAGTTACATGGTTTGTAACTTTGCATTTTATTAATGATAAATTTGTGAACATTTAATGTAAAAACTACTCAACGGACTTTGACAAAATTCTCACAACAGATAGATATTAGGTCATAAATTATGGAGTTGACCCGGTTCCATATTCTGGATCTGGATTTGCATTTTTCGCTATTTTAAAGAATAGGATTACGCCAAAACTACTCCACGGATTTTGAAGAGATTTTTACAAGACATAGATATTTTGCCATGGACGACTTCTTTAACCTTAGGCAGAGGTCAGAAATCTTTGATTGCTCTTCTTATTATTATTCTTATGTTTTGTGAGGAATTAAAACCCCACAGTTATTTACATTGTATATGCTTCAGCTGAAGAGGCACTTCGTAAAAAGTGGGAAAGCTTCTACATTATCTTTAATATATAACATATGTAATCGGGCATTTTAAATTGGAATTAAAAATCCACAATTGATAAACACAACATGGTGTTCTATTCAAAATTATTATTATTATTATTATTATTATTATTATTATTATTATTATTATTATTATTATTACTAAGGTGATCGGGGCGCTGAACTGTCATCTGTATGAGATTTCTTGTTAGAAGAATCTGCTCTCCGATTAGGCATGGTGCTCTCTGGGAGAGGATGTGTTACAGGTACGCTATTATACCACTCATTGATGCTATCGTAGTCGGTGTTGTCGTGGTTGGTATTGCTGATCGTAGTTCTGGGTGATGGCCAGTGCTCATACGACAGGTCTGTAGGAGGAACATTTCCTGCATTGAGTTGAGGATAGGCTTCCCCTGCTTGATCAGTATGGCTTCCAGAATTCAAGGCTTTATGTCGTCAGGAAAGTCGCCGAAGATTTCAGTATAATTTCATGATGAGTTCTCACGAAACGGTACTATTCTGAGTTTGTTGGCAGTGCACTTTGGGTTGTGTCACAGGAGAGGTGTTTAGAGAGGCTCACGGTGGTCATCCCAATGTAGCTGCCAAGGCATCCTAAGGCATAGCGTTGTTATCTGTACACCCTATTCGTTCCTTCCATTCCGTCTTGCATTGTAGGGTCTGTGTTTTCTTTCATGATTTAAGTCTTGATTTTGGCATTTTGGTAAAATATCACGAAGTTAAGCTCCATCTTATCTTGTATCTGTAAGGTGTTATCTCCTACAGTGGCCAAAATTGCTTTTGTCATCTTGTTTATATATTTTGGAGATGATCCGGATCCAGATTCTAGATCCGGGTTTGCATTTTTCACAATTTTAAAGAACAGAATAACGCCAAAACTACTTTACCGATTTTAACGAAATTTTCCTAGTTTAAAGATAACGTAAAAACAAATTGACGGAATTTGCCAAGATTTCCACCAGAGATAGAAATTGGGGTATTGACGACTCCATTAACCCTAAGAAGAGGTCAGAAATCTCAGATTACTCTTCTTCTTCTTCTTCTTCTTCTTCTTCTTCTGCTCTTATTATTATTATTATTATTATTATTATTATTATTATTATTATTATTATTATTATTATTATTATTATTATTATTATTATTATTATTATTATTATTATCAATAATAATAATAATAATATTTTGGTTGTTGGAATTAACAATACCTAATTTTATACGTTTCATATGCTTCAGCTGAAGAGACAGTTCCTTAAAGGTGCGAAAGCTTATAAATTCTTTAAAATATAAAACGTATACTGTATATTTGTGGATTTTAAGTTGGGAATTAAAAATCTACAATTATTAGACACGGCATGGGGTTTTATTCATTATTATTATTATTATTATTATTATTATTATTATTATTATTATTATTATTATTATTATTATTATTATTATTATTATTATTATTATTATTATTACGTAAGAAAAACATTTCCTGCGTTGCCTTAATGATAAGCTTCTCCGCCTGGATCACTGTGGCCTTCATATTTCTAAGCTTCATGTCGTCATAAAAGCCACCGATGATTTTAGTATTTTTCACGACATTTTCTCACAAAATGGAACTATTTTGAGTTTGTTTGCAACGCGCCTGTTTGTACGTCACATGGGAGGAATTTAGAGACGATCATGGTGGTCATCCCAAAGTAGCTGGCGGATCATTCTCAAGCGGGGCGTTAATATCTGTAGACCATATTTGTTCTCTACATGCAGTCCTGCACTGGAGGGGTTGCATAACCTTTCATGATCATGATAGCTTTAGCATTTTGATAATATATCACGAAGTTAAGCTCCGTGTTATCTTGATACACAGTCATATATATAAATGGATAAATGGACTAGAAGATATTTCCTCCTTGACGAAGGTAATAATAAGTTAAGAAAAAAGAAAAAGAAATAATTTTATATATTTCAATATTTTTCTAGTAGATAAAAATAGATAGATTTTAATGTGTTTTTTCAGTTGATAATAATGGTAATAACAATTATGATGATAACAGTGATAATAGTAATAAATCAACATGATAAAAAATGTCTGTCCATCGAGGATAAATTAGACTTGAAATAAGAACATGAAAGCCAGTCAGCAATAAACTGCATTATTATGATAGGAATGATAACACGATTTGCAAGTGTTTAAAGTAAGGTGGTCCAAATAGTTTTCTAAAACTAATTTGACGAAGTATAAAACACATTTGATGAATGAATAAAAATACGGGGAATAACTTTAGCCTTAAATTGTCTTGTAGATAGGAAGTACAACTTTTCTTTGAAAATTGCAATAAATTTCAAGCTACGATAAAAAAAAATCACATTTTTTACCTTATAATACGAATACTTCCGAAACAAATGAGAGAAATGGATAGTGAATAAAAAATAAAAACCTCGAGGCTCAAGTCGCAAAACCCTTGAAAAGAAATTAAGTATAAAAAATGGTGAATAGATGACCTTTACGATATTGTACAAAACTTAATTGTTCTCCTCTGGATTATTTGTATCATAACACCTAGTAATTTCTAGGGTCCGTCATGCTAATTTGTTGGGTTAATTTAGTGACAGGGTTAAGAGATTATTTACTAAAATTTTAGGGAATAAAAGTATTTTTCTTTTAAAGGAGAAAGGCTTAATGTTACCTCACATTCAGTCGAAAACAATAACAGCAGTATCAGGAACGAGATTGTACATAAGAGAATATAAAAATGGAGACTTTTAAAGGTTAAAGATAAAAGCAGAAAATGGAATGATAAATGGTTTATTTCATTCATGAAATACTGCATCGTGTTTTTCTTCCTTTGTTGCTCTTGTTCTCTTTCTTTAGTCTTCTAAAATTTGTGTATTTGTTTCAGATTCATTTATTCGTTTCCGCCAACAATAACGACATTATTGGTAAATGAAATACTCTAAATGCATTCAATTTTCCAATAACAAAGATATTGGGCTTCTATTCGAGATTTTTTAATCTGACAGAATAAAAGGACAAGAGCTGCTGATTCATTTGCCTCCTGCTTCTGTGATATTGTAAAGAAAAAAAATACATTTTATTTCCTCCATAAATTAAAAGAGGGGAATAGGAAACAAAGGTTCTTGAGAGTGTACCAACCGTGTGTCACACAATTGTACATAATTATTTTGTATATATCATGGTTGTATCTGCGCTCTTCCCTCGCACTAAAAAGAACCTGAATGATCATGTCTCCGTTTTGCTCAATAACATTATCTGTCTCTCGAACAGGTCATGTCCTGTTGCCTTGAGGTTTTGTATATAAAGAAGAGTGTTCCTTAATAAATAACTCAGTCGTTTCCAATCTGCCTTTGAGTTCACAACTCCTCTCACGGCCCGTCACATTGGTGACCCCGGAAGTCGACTCGCTCCCACCGCCTTCCACCCCCACCCCCCTCACCCCTTCATCGTTGGTACTATGGCGGACTCTACGGCAGTTGGTGCTGCGGCCGCTCCATTCAAACTTTCATCGTTTGCCAGCGGAGAGGCGTTTGCTTGGTTTCAGCGCGCAGAAGTCCAGTTTCGTATCAGGGGCGTGACTCGCTCAACCACCAAAGCGGATTATGTTCTTGCGGCGATACCCGAGGACACCTTCCCAGAAATGTCCGACTGGCTTTGTGAACAAGGAGACACCCCAATAGCGTATGACGACCTCAAATCATACCTTCTGCAGCAGTACTCACCGTCGCCAGCCGCCCGTATAGCAAAGCTTTTTCAGCTCTCGCAACAACCGTTGGGGAACCAAAGGGCTTCGCTTGCCCTCAGGGAAATGACCAGTATCGCTCGCCTTCAACCTGCCGCAGACGGCCCTCCTCGTGAGGTGAACCTACTCCGTGCCCTTTGGATACGCCGTTTACCTGAACCTGTGCGCGCTGCCATACCTGATGTTGATAGTTTACCCATAAAGGACTTGATGACCGAAGCAGACGCCCTTATGGACAGCCACTTCAAGACCTTAATGAACGCCTCCACCCCTGACGACGAGGATGCCTATTCAACGTCAACCGAAGCTGACATGAATGCCGTAGGACATACACGCCTACCCCGTGACATGCCGAACCGGCGACAAAGCCGCCCACCACCCACCAATCGCTCCCATCCACCGCAGTTTTGCTACTACTACTTCAGATTCGGGGCAATCGCGAAGAAATGTGCCAAAGATTGTCAGTGGCCAATAAACGTGTAAGAAGGCCATCGCTTGTGGCGGTGGCCTCCCATGTTTCTAATCTTTTCTTTTTACAGGATGCAGGAACGGGCGTGTGATTTTTGGTAAACACGGGTGCCTGTCGTTCTCTTTTGCCAAGGAAACTCTTCAAGGCACAACGTAGTCAGTCTTCATCTGCCGACATCCGCTTGGTAGCTGCCAACGGATCTGCGATAGCCACCTACGGTTACGAGAGCCTCAAATTATTGTTCGGAAACGGTAAATTCAATTGGAAGTTTCTCGTTGCTGGCGTCACAATGCCAATCCTCGGTGCGGATTTCCTCTCTCATTTCCAACTTCTGGTCGATGTCACCCACCGACGATTGGTCAACGCAGACTCGTACTTGTCGACACCTCTTCAACCCGCCCCCTCTAACCTCGCTCTCCACATCAGCACACCCACGGATGCCTACGCTCACCTCCTCACGTCGTATCCGGAAGTTTTCCGTCCAGAACTTCGCCAAACGCCCACGGTTCCTGCCAAGCACGGTATTTATCACCATATCAAGACGACGGGTCCCCAGTCTTCGCAAAATTCAGACGTCTGGCACCGGAACGATTGGCAGCCGCCAAACAGACGTTCGCCGAAATGGAGAAAATGGGCCTTTGCCAAAAGGCCTCCAGCCCATGGTCGTCACCCTTACACATTGTTCTGAAGAAAGACGGCTCCCTCCGTCCGTGCAGGGATTACAGGCGCCTGAACATGCAAACAGAACCGGATCACTACCCCCTCCCAAACATTGCCGATGTAACCTCCTACCTGCACAAAGCAAAGGTTTTCTCTACGCTCGACCTCATGAAGGGGTATTATCAGTGCCTATGAACCCAGAAGACATCCCCAAGACCGCAATCACCACTCCGTTTGGCACACACACCTTCAATTACTCCTGTTTTGGCCTTCGTAATGCTGGGGCAACGTTTCAACGTCTCATGGATGGCATCTTAGGGGACCTCCCTTTCTGTGTATGTTATGTGGACGACATACTTGTGTTCTCCTCCTCAAAAGAGGAACACCTCCGTCACCTGCGCATCGTGCTCGACCGCCTGCAACAAAACGGCCTTGTAGTTCGGTACGACAAGTGTACCTTTGGCGCCAACGAAGTGTCATTCTCAGGGCACCGTATCACTCCTGAAGGAGTCCATCCCCTCCCTGAGAAGGTAGCAGCCTTTCAGAATTTCCCCACGCCCTCGACCGTCAAAGCGCTGCAGGAATTCTTGGGCATGATCAACTATTATCACTGTTTTCTGCCAGCCATTGCCGCCACTCTTGCTCCCCTCTACGCCTCCCTCAAGGGCAAGCCAAAGGACCTGAAGTGGGGTCCCCTTCAAGAAGCAGCCTTCTGCAATGCAAAGAAGGCCCTATCAACTGCTGCTGCTCTCACTTTTCCTATCCCACTCGCCCCTCTCCTTCTCTCCACCGATGCCAGCGACGTCGCTATTGGTGCAGTACTCGAGCAAGTGGTCAAAGGCTCGCCCCGCCCATTGGCTTTCTTCAGCAGAAAACTGTCCAAGGTAGAATCGGGTTATTCTACCTTCGATCGAGAATTGCTGGCGGTGCACTTGGCTGTCCGTCACTTTCGCCATTTCTTAGAAGGTATGCCCTTCGTCATTCGTACAGACATCATACCTCTGGTGCACGCCTTCACTCGACAGTCTGACGCCTGGTCCGCCCGTCAACGCCGACATCTCTCCGCTGTGGCTGAATACAATTGCACCCTCCAATACGTCCCTGGGAAAATTAATCCCGTTGCCGATGCCCTGTCAAGAAACACGTTGGCTGCCGTTCAACTGAGATTGGATTACAACACCCTGGCTGAAGCCCAACAACAGGATCCAGAGTATCAAGCTTGTATGACATCCTGCACGTCCCTCCGTTGGGAGGATTTTCCCCTCGAAGACTCCAACACCACCCTCCTCTGTGACGTCAGTACTGGTAGACCGCGACCTTGGATTCCTACTCCCATGCGCCGACAGGTGTTTGATTTCATCCACGGCCTTTCACATCCCTCGTGCACTTCTACTGCACAGCTGCTGAAGGCAAAGTTCATTTGGCACGGCATTTCTAAGGATGCTAAGGATTGGGTCCATGCGTGTATTTCTTGCCAAACTTCCAAAATACATTGACACACGGATTCAGGAGTGGGCACCTTACCTCAACCTCAGCGTCGTTTCGAACACATTCACGTCGACGTTGTAGGCCCCCTACACACATCACAAGGACATCGTTACCTGTTTACCATCATCGACCGCTCCACTCGTTGGCCTGAAGCCATTCCCATGGAAACTGCAACGTCCGTCTCATGTACATCTGCCTTACTCTCTGGATGGATTTCAAGATTCGGTATCCCTGAGCATATTACTTCTGACAGGGGAACAACTTTCACCTCTCAATTATGGACGTCATTAGCGAATCTCCTCGGCATCACCCTACATCAGACAACGGCCTACAACCCCGCCGCCAATGGAATGGTTGAACGTTTTCATCGCACCCTCAAAGCAGCTTTGATGTCCTGCTGCAAGGATTGCAACTGGTTTACTCAGCTTCCCTGGGTCCTCCTTGGACTAAGGACCACTCCTAAAGACGCCCTTGACGTCTCGGCAGCCGAAATGGTGTATGGCAACCCGTTGGTCGTCCCTGCCGAATTTTTTCCTTCTACGACCTCCTCCGACGATCTCCAGCACATACGTCACGTCGTGGGAAAATTTACTCCGTGCCGCCAGACTTACAAGCCCCAGCAAAGCATCACATACCAACGGACTTACCCTCTGCAACGCACGTCTTCCTGCGCAACGACACCAGCAAGCCACCACTAACGCCCCCTTACACGGGCCCTTTCCTTGTGATCCGACGCAGTCCGAAAGCATTCCTCCTAAACATTAGGGGCAAAGAAGACTGGGTCTCCATTGATCGTCTAAAACCTGCTTATCTTCTGCCAGATGACCCGCCTACAGTTCGCCTCTCTAGATCAGGGCGCCCTATTTAACATGTACAGTATGTCATTTTTAGGGGGGGAGCCATGTACCAACCGTGTGTCACACAATTGTACATAACTATTTTGTATATATTATGGTTGTATCTGCGCTCTTCCCTCGCACTAAAAAGAACCTGAATGATCATGTCTCCGTTTTGCTCAGTAACATTATCTGTCCCTCGAACAGGTCATATCCTGTTGCCTTGAGGTTTTGTATATAAAGAAGAGTGTTCCTTAATAAATAACTCAGTCGTTTCCAATCTGCCTTTGTGTTCATAACTCCTCTCACGGCCCGTCACAAGAGTTATAATTTACTAACAAAAATCAATAGCGAGAAAATATCACCAATTACCGGTTTGTTTTTATTTTTTTATCTCTTCTCTTTATGTATATTTTTATTGATTTCACTTTCAATGCCCTATCTTTCAAATTATTTATCGGCGAGAAATAGCAAGCTAACGATATGACATTTTATTTACCGAAGAGAGATTTAATTCGACGTAAAATTGACATGTATTATTTTTTTTTTTTATATTCTGATGGTAAGAAAATTAGTTTTATTTTTAATGTATCTGTAAAAAAAATTTGTTAAATAAAAAATAATATACTTAACTAATACTTTAGTTTTAATCTGTAGTCTATTGAAAAAATGATATGCTCATGGTATATACAAAAATGTAGATTTTTTTTTCATTTATAAACTGAGTGATATGCAGGAATACTTCAACGAAATAGAATTGGGGATGTACATGTTGGTACATCTTATCTTTTACCAGACAGCTACATAATCTACTACAACTCAGTAATGACCAAAAGGATGCAGGACACTAAAATTGCCATTCCGACTTGCTGGTCATGGCAGACATGTTAATCATAATTTATGTTATAAATGAAGTTTCTTTCCTTCATTATTTTTTTTAAAGAAAAATTTTATTAAAATTTGTTACTATCATATTCTTCCCTATGAAGTTTTTACTCTCACATTCTCTCACCCCCCCCCCCCCCCCCGTCCTCTCTACACTGGTTGTCGTCAATGTCCTTAGATAGTTTCTATACACTCAGTTAAACTATCACCTAATACTACGGACCTCTTTGTACCATCCTAATTTACCTACTATTTCAATAACAAATTAAATTATGACTCTCAATTATTTCATAATTAATCTTAAGGAATTCTGAATGTAAACACGAAAACATCCATTTGAATAAAAAAAGAAAAATAAATAAATAATCTATTTTCAGTGATCTTGATTTTCTATTCTATATTGTGATTATATATGTACTAAGAGTATGTGGCATGCTGACAATAGTATTAACAGAAAGACATAGCTAGTGTATTCATTGGGAATACGTTTATATATAAACGGTCGAAGATAAAAATAATATGAAAATTTTACCATTATGAAA
This sequence comes from Palaemon carinicauda, assembly GCF_036898095.1. NCBI lineage: Eukaryota > Metazoa > Arthropoda > Malacostraca > Decapoda > Palaemonidae > Palaemon > Palaemon carinicauda. Next base: position 33,780,862 of record NC_090733.1, read on the forward strand.
CATGCAATGACAAGAGAGAGAGAGAGAGAGAGAGAGAGAGAGAGAGAGAGAGAGAGAGAGAGAGAGAGAGAGAGAGAGAGAGAGAGAGAGAAAGAGAGAGAGAGAGAGAGAGAGGAATCGCCTCAAAATGTATGAACGTGTATGAAATACACGTGCATTACATAGCTCCCCACATAAGACAGACATACATGACCTAAAGAGGCGAACTGTAGATGAAGCATCTTGCATGACATTCGCAGGTTTTAGGTAATCAATAGAGACCCAGTCTTCTTTGCCACGAATGTTAATTAAGAAAGCCTTTAGCTTGCAATGTTCATCTTGGAAAGACATTTGTTGTGGTGTTTGAATACTTTGGTGTGTGTTGCTTCGCTTGGCGCTTGTAAATACGACAGCCGGTAGTAAATTTCTCCACAACATAACATAGGCACTGAAGATTTTAAGAGAAGGTTGAGGACGGAAAAAAATTAGGCAGGTATGACCAACAGGTGTATATGCACTATTTCAGCTGCTGAGAGATCCAGGGCATCCGTAGGAATGGTCTTTAACTCAAGGAGGATGCAGGGGAAATGAGTAAACCATTTCGATTCATAGCATGGGGACACAAAATATTCTTTGAGGGTGCAATGAAAGCAGTCATCTATTACATAGAATGCAGGGTTATAGGCAATTATCTGATGTAGGGAAATGCTCAGGAGATTCGCTAATTATGTCCAGAATTTAGAGATGAAAGTGGTACCCTTGTCATAAGTTGTATGCTTAGGGATACCAAATCAGGCTATCCACTCTGAGAGAAAGGCAGATGTACATGAGGCAGATTTTTCAGTTTGAATGGGGATGGATTCAGACCAACAAGTGGAACAGTCAATGACAGAAAACGCATAACAATATCTTTGTGATGTGGGTAAAGGGATTGCTACGTCGACATAAACGTTGGCAAACCGATGCTGAGGTTAGGAAAAATGTGCCCACTCCTGAATCCTATTGTCGATGTACTTTTTAAGTTTGGCATGAAGTACAGGTACGGAGCCCATCCATAGCATCCCTGGTAAAGCCGTGCAAAAAGAAACTCATCTTCAGTACCTCCACAGTAGATCGGCACGAGGGATGTTATGGGCCATTGATTAAATCGAAAACATTTCAGCACATGAGGGCATGTATCAACATGTACGGTCTACCAGTTCTGACTTCACAGAGGAAAGTGGCGTTGGAGTCGTCAAAAGTGGCGACTTCCCAACAGAGGGATATGCATGATATCCGAATGGGGTACATCTCATCAACGCCAACTTATCGCTGCCAACTCATCGCCGCCTATTCATCCCCGGCCCAACTCATCCCTGGCCCAACTCATCCCTGGCCCAACTCATTCTCGGTAGTGATTAATGAAATTCAGTAAATATTAAAAACACCTTTATTCAAAATCAAATATGAATCTTTCATGACACTAAAAATAAATGAACACCATATAATTAAAAACAAAAAATCCATGAAAATATATAAAAAAAATTATTTTATGTTATGAAAAATGCCTCTTAAATATTCAATGGGAGTCCTTTCATTAAAATTTTGGACAATTCTAAGAATGCGGGAATCAGTATCCCTGTACTTTTTTAATTTGGCTGGTGGTGAACTGCCTGGTATAAGTGATTCCAAAATAAAAATTCCGCATTTCCAAGGGAAAGAGTGCTGCACGTCTGTTATTTCCACGTCTGTTTAACTGACCTATATAATTGTCTTCAAGCTAGTTCAAGATTGGCACATGCTCGGAGGATAATTCATCAGCTAACCCATCAATATATGAATCAATATGATTGACGGGTACAAATGCAAGCACCAGTATCATCTTTACTTGTAAAGAAAACTGGCTATCGTTATTATAGCGAAAACATAGACCCAAGCCCGCAATGGGTTTTTGCATGTTTTGGCTAAGGTGAAAGAAGCACCCTTTTAGTTCGACTTTTGGAAAATTTTCCTTGATTGCCAAAAATGCTGAAATTTCAAAATCACATACAACCGATTTCGGGTTTACTGTTGGTTGACATTCTTTTATCATTTTAAATAGCCTTGAATATGTAACTTTCCGTTAGTTAGGTGATAGAGCATAAAGCACTGGAAGACACCTCTGATTTTTTGAGCCATTACAATATGCACCTGATAAAATAGCGTGGGAACAATCTTAAACGTTCCGTCTACATACCAAACTTCTGCTGATACCAAATGTTGCAACCAACTTCTCCTTCCAATTAGCAGAATTCTATCTTCACTGAGACCACTGTCTTTTAACCCTGGATAGGTACGCTCCTCGGACACCCCTTTAAGGGTATACTCGGACGTGAACGACCCCGACGGCAAAAAAAATTCTTGAAAAATCAGTTTTTGCAGTAACCTCCTTTTTTCTTTTGCCAAAAAAAAACTTCAATGAATGCTTAAAACAACTGTAAAGATAAATACTACTCATCTGCAGAAAAACTATTTATTATAAACATTTCAAAAAATTAAGTAGAAAAAAAAGACCTGACATAAAAATTCATAAAAAAAAACTTTATACATATATACACAAATCCTTTTAGGAATTGATTCTTGAATGTTTAGGACACATCTTGATGTATTTTGGATGAAGTCAGACCCATGGAGGTGAAGATCTGAAATTAGAAAAAAAGGGTAACTTTTTTTGGCCAAAAAAATTTGTCCAAATTTCATGAATTTTTTTGGGTACCCAAATGAAATAGGAAGTGGCTAATTTTTTTAGGGTATAAACATATGTTATCCTAAAATAGAAATATGTAAAAAAATCTTCATTATTTTGTAAATTACATTTATATCAGGGGCCATATCTAAAGGTAATTTTTTGAGTACTTAGAAATTTCGTAAAAAAATACATATATTTAATATATAATATGATATTTATGCAGGTAAAATATACCAAAATATCACAAATTCTATAGGGAACAAGAATATATATAGATAGGGCAACTTACGCTTCGGATATGTCCACAAAATGGCCGCCAACCACACTGACTCAGACTCCCTAATCTGCCACTTGAAATGTAGGAAGGGTATGTCAATTTCAAGGTGTTATTTACTAATCTAATTATTATTGGATATGCATAAAAATTATATGGTGGGTTGCTGGATAATTGTCGATTATTTTACGACTATAAAATTAAAATTCTGACCCAAAAAATTTTTTTTGAAGGGATATAAAATCGAAAAAAAAATGTAAAATATATTATTTTAGCTTAAAAAAATTTGATGATATTCAATCCAAAAAGAAGTAAACAAAATTTTCCGACAAATAAATATCTAGAGGAATCATTACTCTGTGATAGTTCCTTAGTACGTAGTAATTTGTAAAGAATTGGGAAAAAACGAAAAAATGGCAATCACCGGAAAATCGAACACATACCTATATATACGCCATATCTGGCTAAAACTAAGATAGGCATGGGTAGCCAGATCATCTAGAAACACTTTCCAACACTATAAAAATATAAGTTTTGCGACACTACTTGCCAATTCCTTACGGTAACATGACTAAGCAAAAAAATGCAAAACAAATAAAAAGGGGCACTCGCGGAAAAAAGGCTAACATTCTAATATACGGCATTTCAGAAAAAAAAATTCAGCCACGTACTAGGCAAACCATCAAGGCACATTTTCCGACAAATAAACATCTAAATGAATCATTACTCTGTGATAGTTCCTTAGTACGTAGTAATTTTGAAAGAAATGGGAAAAAACGAAAAAATGGCAATCACAGGAAAATCGAACACATACCTATATATACGCCATATCTGGCTAAAAAAAAAAGATAGGCATGGGTAGCCAGATCATCTAGAAACAATTTCCAACATTATAAAATTATAAGTTTTGCGACACTAATTGCCAGTTCCTTACGGTAACATGACTAAGCAAAAAAATGCAAAACAAATAAAAAGGGGCACTCGTGGAAAAATGGCCATTCTAATATACGACATTTCAGAAAAAAAAATTTCAGCCACGTGCTAGGCAAACCATCAAGGCACATTTTCCGACAAATAAACATATAAATGAATCATTACTCTGTGATAGTTCCTTGGTACGTAGTAATTTTGAAAGAAATGGGAAAAAACGAAAAAATGGAAATCACAGGAAAATCGAACACATACTTATATATACGCCATATCTGGCTAAAAAAAAAATAGGCATGGGTAGCCAGATCATCTAGAAACACTTTCCAACACTATAAAAATATAAGTTTTGCGACACTACTTTCCAATTCCTTACGGTAACATGACTAAGCAAAAAAATGCAAAACAAATAAAAAGGGGCACTCGCGGAAAAATGCCCAACATTCTAATATACGGCATCTCAGATAAAAAAAAAAAGACATGCACGTGTTAGCCCAACCATCAAGGCACACTTTTTAACACATAAACATGAAAAAAAAGAATCAATAATATACGGCAATTCCTTACTACGTAGTAAATTTTTACAAATATTGAAAAAAAAAAACAGAAATTGGCAACCGCAGTTAAATACCCAATATACCAATAACTACGTCGTATCTGACAAAAACAAAATCACGCATGGGTAGCCAGATCATCTAGACACACTTTCCAACACTAAAAAAGCAAAAGTTTTACGACACTATTTGGCAATATCTTACGGAAAAATGACTTGGCAAAAAAATGAAAAAAAATGAAAAAGGGGCACTCGCGGTAAAATGCCCGACATTCTAATGTACGGCATCTCAGATAAAAAAAAAAGACATGCACGTGTTAGCCCAGCCATCAAGGCACACTTTCTAACACATAAACATGAAAAAAAAATGAATAATATACGGCAATTCCTTACTACGTAGTAATTTTTACAAATATTGAAAAAAAAACAGAAATTGGTAACTGCAGTTAAATACCCAATATACCAATAACTACGTCGTATCTGACAAAAACAAAGTCACGCATGGGTAGCCAGATCATCTAGACACACTTTCCAACACTAAACACGCAAAAGTTTTACGACACTATTTCGCAATATCTTACGGAAAAATGACTTGGCAAAAAAATGAAAAAAAAATGAAAAAGGGGCACTCTCGGTAAAATGGTCCTCGTGGTGATGAACGACATTTTAACTAAAAAAAAATCATGCACATGGTAGCCAAACAATCCACCAAGACTTTCCACAACTGATAACCTATACAAGTTGCACCATTCTACGACAATTTCATAATACGTAATAACTTTGATAATTATGCAAATTACCTTAGAAGGGTAAACTCTGTCGCGCTCGACCCCGACGCGTCTCAGAAATCGGGGAAGGAGTACAGCTACAGCAATGCACATCTGGACACTATTAGAGCGTGTAGGGGAGACACCTCCTGCAGGTCGATCACCCACAAATTCAGTCACGGGGGTGAGTCACGTGAGAAAAACCTGTTTTTTTTTGACGCTCGGGGTCGCGAACGACCCATCGTACCTATCCAGGGTTAATAACAAATCTTCCTTCTGGTTTGGCTCTGTTTCGTAGGTCGAATATTCATCAGGGATTGCTAAATGATTTAGGTCAACTGGATTTGGCGAAGAGGCACTAATCTGATTCCGTTTCTGACGAATAGTTTTCTTTAGAGCCGACGAATTCAGGAGTGATCCTTGCACCTCTTGGGGAACATCACATAAAACTTCATTAATCACTACACATAGGTTTTCCATCGTCTCTTCAGCTCTGGTTTTAATTTTTGTAGTTGTCCTTTCTACTTCTACTTTTATCAGTGAAGAGTCATGGGTGTGAGTATTCAAGACTAACTACGTTTCCAAATCTTATGTGTATTCTCGCTTTACACTTGCCGAGCTGATCACATTTCCAGAACATCAAATTGCTGTCCATTTTGCTGAATTTGTCGAAAATGAACGAATAGCCATCATGAGAAAATTTTGCCTTGCCTCTCTGACTTAAAATTGTCTCTATTGTAATGGGTTTACTGAAAAAATGTAAAACTGAAAGTGATATATCGAAAGGTTAATAATTACTAACGTTTTTGTTGACAAACATCTGATTTCATACTTGGGTACTTTTGTTTATAATTGGTAATTGAGTAATTGTCGTCATGCATTGAAAGGTTAAAAATTACTAACTTTTTTGTTGACAAACTTTGATTTCCTAGTTCGGTATTTTTGTTTACAAATAGTAGGATTGGTAATTGAGAAACTGTTGTTTCGTTTTTATTTACACTGCCTTGCAGAGTGTGTGTATGTGTGTGTTGGACCGGTGATTAGTTGGGCTGGGTATAAGTTGGGCTGGAGATGAGCTGGGCTGGAGATAAGTTGGGCTGGGGATAAGATGGGCCGGAGATGAGTTGGCGGTGATGAGTTGGCTGGCGATGAGTTGGCTGGCGATGAGATGGCGGTGATGAGTTGTCCCATTTCGTGATATCCTGCGTCCTCAGTTCTCTGAATATTTTAGTTGGGCTTTGGACAAGGTACTGCAAGTGAATGGAGGCCAATGTGTTTTTTTGACAGGGTATCAGCAATGAGATTCAATTTACTGGCGACGTGTTGAAGGGTGCAGTTTTGTTCAGCACCAGAGGAGATTTCTCAGCATTAAGGAACGGACTAGGCGTTAGACTTTTGAGGGAAAGCATGCACTGTGGGTATATAGTTTTTGAGAAAAATGATGGCTGTACCTCTAAGAAGTAGTAAAATTAACAAACAGCTACATGCACTGGCAGAAATTTTTTTTTCAAAGGAAGAGTTCCCAGATTCTACCTCGGACAGTTTTTTACTGAAGAAAGCCAATGGACAGGGAGAGCTGTTGACCACCTGCTCAAGTACTGCACCAATAGCGAGATCACTGTCCTTAGCAGAGAGAAGGAAGGGGATTGTGATGCGGGAAAAGTGAAAGCAGCAGCAGTTAATAGACCTTTTTTGTGTTACAGAAGGTTGTTTCCTGAAAGGGACTCCAATTCAGGTCTTTTTTTTTTTTGCCCTTGAGGGAGGCATAGAGTGGGACAAAAGTGGTGGAGATGGCTGGCAGAGACCGGTATGCACTTTTCTTCACAGCAACCTTGAATCTGGAGTGGTAGTAGCATAATTGCGCCCAGTGGGCGTCAGTAATTGCCTGTAGTGGTCATTGTTTTAGGGCATGAGCAAGGAACGACATATGGCGGCTTTGCAGCCACTCTGGCATGGCATGGGGCAGGCGAATGTGTCCTACGAAATTTATTTGAGCTTTGGTCAGTGCTGATTGGTTAATGAAGGTTATAAAGGTGGTGAAGAGGTTGTTGATAAGGTTGTAGACTTTCGTCATAGGAAAGGTATTGATATTGGGAATGGTGGCACATATAAGTTTGGGTTGGTGACTTAGCCAAAAAGCCATGAAGTAGGTTCACTTCCCGAGGAGAGCCGTCTGGTGCATATTGCTGTTAAACAATACTGGTCTTTTACCTGAGGGCGAGCAAAGTCTTTTAATCCCCCAACAGTTGTTGAGAGAGCTGAAAAACCTTGGACATATAAACGTTTGGTGATGGTGTGTACTGCTCAAGGATGTATGGTTTTAAGTGCATCATACTCTATTGGTGAGTCAGCTACGTTGTAAAGCCAATTGTATATTTCCGGGAAAGTATCCTTGTTGATCACTGCAAGGACATAGTCTGCTTTGCTGCTTGAACGAGTCACGCCCATGATGGGATACTGAACTTCGGCAGGCTGAAACCAGGCATAAGGTTCTTTACTAGCGAAGGATGGCAGCTTTTACTGATGCTGTAGGGATATAAGAGTCAGATTCTTTAGGCGATATTATGAAAGGTAGGGAGCATTGGTGATCTGGAAGGTGGCGGGAAACTGGTCCCTTCGTGAATCAATAATGTGTTTGGCTGATAAGAGTTTTGGCAGAAAGACGGGCTGGACACTACTGGTTTATTAAAGAGATATAACAAGCTTCTATACTGAGATGTTGAGGATGACAGTGACATAAAATATCTAACAATATGAATCATGCAAGGGGAAGCTTAAAGAAGATTCACTATTACACGTACATTACATTCAGCTCCCTACTTCGATATACTATGGGTGAATACATTTTATTGTTTATGTTTGAAATATTAACTATAAGTTTCCATTTCAAGGCCGGATTTCTTCCTTTTCCTTTGTTAAAAAGATGTCCGTTATTAATATCATAAGAAAAAAGAAACCATTTGTAAAAGCATTTATCCTTTATCTTAGTTGCTGAACTTTTGTGAAGCAAGATTTTGTGCATAAAAAATCGTTTTGTGCACCAAATCTTTTCTATGATATTTCATCCTTATATTATAAATTCTTATATAAAAATACACAAATGCCAAAGACAATGAAACATTAATAAATGCACGCAAGGAGGAAAACAATCCAGAATATGCTAGTTTAAGTGTAAGGTCTTCACACTGGAGAGAGACAAAGCTTTCAACTTTGCTACTGAACTACTTCTAACAGAGGAAAATCTATTTTCCTGAAGAGGGTGACAGTAATTAAAAGTATTCAGAAGAATCTCTCTTTCTATTGATGACTTTTTTTCATACATTCTATTTGGCGGTGGGTAGGAGTGTACCTTTGTGTTTTTTTTTCCATAGCCACATAAACCAAGTACGAGATCTACCATGGTTAGTGTTGGCTAGCTACACCATCATCACCACCGCGTCTTGTAATCATATCAACTCTTGATCTCATTGTATTCTTCCTCATATCTACGTTGACTTTCTTGCATCTCTAATGGTCATCTACATATGCAGTCTCATTTCCAAGCCCTCCCCACTTGCACACATTTCACTGAATTTACTTGTATATGTTCTTCATAGTTTGAAATGGACTTTTAATCATTTCTTTTTTTCAACGCTATAATTTTACCGAATTACCCTAGGTTAAAATTCTATAACTCCCCCCCCCCTCTCTCTCTCTCTCTCTCTCTCTCTCTCTCTCTCTCTCTCTCTCTCTCTCTCTCTCTAATCACCCCCTTTTAACTTAGCCACTGATAATTATTGTAAGTAAACGTGATAGGGGGAAAGAGTGCATCAGAATTAGGGAGCATTGAGCTTTTAAATAAAAAATCCTATAAAAAATGAAATTATTAATACCCAGATGTCATGCGGCCAATTTATATTAAATGTAATCCATTGCAAGCTGAAAAGAATGCGCACCGGGAATATTACATACACAGCAGGCTCTTTGAGCCAAGACTGCATGTTAGTGTCCATTTGACTTCAAAGACAAAAGTTCAAATGAATATTTGGGGAACACGCTACGATTACTGAACATTATTAAATTTTTTGGGATGTTATATTTTCATAAGTAAAGCTGGGATTGCAAATGAGGTAAGAAAAAACAGGGGAACACAAATATTTCTTGATAGCTTTATACCTAAAATAATCAGAAAAGATGCACACCATTAGCATATATGACAAAATCTGTGGTATTGTGAAAAAAATATAAACCAATCCCGTGATAAGCACTTAATCTTTATAGAAAAATTCTGCAAGAACTGTACACAGATCCTTTAATGGAATAACTTTTACTGTGATTACCAGATTAAGTTGCAAAATTTTACCAGTCGATTAACTTTTTTCATGATAAAACGTCACCATTAGTTCTCTTTCGTGTCCATGATGTATTATTTTGCAGTGTCCTATTGCAATAGATAGTAATGTTTAGAAGCAAATAATGTATGTCTCTTGCTTTATATTTTTGCCTCATAGTATCTCATGTCAATAAACTTTGCTGTGGAAAAGATCTCAGAGAAAGCAGCAAACAGGATTCAACAAATTTTGCCGACACCGATCCGAGAAAAATGGTAAAACTAAAACCGTCCTAGGATAATGATTTGCAATGTATACGATGATGAAGATGAACCAGTAAATAAATGTAAATCGTTGTCTCGACCTTATCCAAAACATAGAAGAGAAGATAAGTTTTGTATTTAGGAAAAGTGCTGGAGATGTGACTACCCACTAGTTATTATTATTAATATTATTATTAGACAAACTACAGCCCTATGTGGAAAAGCAAGATGCTATAAGACCAAGGGCTCCAACCTGGAGAAATAGCCCGGTGAGGAAAGGGAATAGGGAAATAAATAAATATTGAGAATAAATTAACAATATACCATTCTAAAAACAGTAACAGCGTCAAAACAGATATGTTCTATATAAACTATTAACAACGTCAAAACAGATATGTCATATATGAACAATAAAAAGACTCATGTCAGGATGGTCAACATAAAAACATTTGCTCCACCTTTGAACTTTTGAAGTTCTACTGATTCAACTACCCGTTTAGGAAGATCATTCCACAACTTGGTAACAGCTGGAATAAAACTTCTAGAATATTGTGTAGTATTGAGCCTTGTGATGGAGAAGATCTGGCTATTAGAAGACACAGACCTAATGTGTTTCTCTAAAATAAATTTGCTGTCGAGAATCGCACCTAAAATTCTAAAAGTCATACAAATATAAAGACACATTATCAATACTGAGACCCGGATGTTAAGGAGCCACCGTCCTTAACCTACTTACAATCATAATTTGAGTTTTGTTAGGATTCAACTTCATACCCCATAATTTACACCATGCACTAATTTTAGCTAGTTGTTGAAATGGGATCTTGAAGCTATGCATGCTATTCATGTTAATGTGACTAAGTTATGTTGTGATGGGGTACTTATAAAATACGAGATAGGTACGACGGGATCACCTCCTTCCACTGTCAGGGGTATGGACATTTTGAAAATAAAAATAAAGTTTGAGACTTATGACAAAGTCTTCGGAAAATTTTCTCAAAAACTGTTCAACAAAGAATATATTTCGGGACAGTCCAAATGTATAAACTGCAATAACGTGAATAAATCAAATGATCCTATAGTGAACTCAAGAAATTGTAAAGCTCATGATTATAAATTGAAAAGACTTGCACAAAATACTGACCATGGATAATAATGATTCCATAAACTATAGCTATGTAAATATACAACCAGTTGATAATGAAACTATTATAGTTCGAGGGTTCGTGAACGAGTAATATTTGGAGATAATAGCATTATCTAAAACATAGTTAAATAAGTTTCACAAGGCTAAGATCGCCAAAATGACCCCTCCCCCACACAAGCTCTTTCATATTCCAAGACAGGGCAGATCTGCTGAGGGTGTCGGGCTCTTAATCCATTACTCAAATTTCAAGTTGTTAAGGAAATAGTTTAACAAGCTTTGAATATATAAAAATAAATTTTATGCAATACACACACACACACACACACACACACACACACATATATATATATATATATATATATATATATATATATATATATATATATATATATATATATATATATATATATATATATATATATATATATATAGTAACAGCATATAAACATCCGAGAACAAATACCAGCCTCTTCTTCAAAGGATTTAATGTAATTGTTAAGTTAATTATAATTAAAATAAAAATGATTTAGTGATTTGTAGATACACCAGTCTTTGGATCGATTACGCATCAAATCTTGATGCTTCAGCATATAGTGAGCTATTGAATTCATATCAACGGGTGAATAATGTTGACTGTGCAACTACTTTGACTGGGAATACGTTGGACCTAGTTTTAAGTGATGGAATTAATAACATTGTATCTGGTATAAATGAAAAAGAGAAGTGCGCTATCTCTCTTCATGGCTTAAATTTATTACGTTTAGACTACCTTTGCAGAAACACGAAGTGGTGAAGAAAATAAACTTTAGACATAAACTAAACTTCTCTTTTTTATATTTTGTATTGAATGAAGAAGTAAAAAAAAAAAAAAAAACATGTTAGCATTCCCAACGATCGTTATAAACAGGGTTCGTTGGGCGCTGTGTGTGTCGATTGCCTTATGACCATTCATTATAGAGTAAGTAAAAGTGAATATCAAACCGATTTTCTTGGTTTGATGGTGAGACTTTAGAGAAAGAGAGAGGGAAAAAAAGACACGAAGAAATATCAATTGGTTAAAAACTCAATGTACGTGAGTGGAATACAAGACTACAATGTGTCAGTATAATTGCCTACCAAAAAGGAAAAACGAAGCGAGTACTATAAAAGAAAGACCTGCGAAGCAACTGCAGACATAAATAAGTTATAACGTCCCCTAAATGGTATAAAGGGAAATGTAAATGAAAAAAGAAGGGAGTAGTTTGTAGCGCTACGGCCAAGCGTCCTAATTTGCTTATTATCGCTCCGACTATTATCTTGTATAGAATAAAAACGTTTGGAAATGGTCTACGGATCTTAAACAGGTTGTGTAAAGGGGGGGGAGGGGGGTGCAGCCCCCCTGGGTAAGGACACGGCTTTTAGCATAGGTTAGGTGGGTTTTTTTTAAGTTAGCTTCTCCCGCCTAAATCGTTTTTAGAACGACGGCCATAGTTCAGAATATTCCCGTTTTCTACAAAGGCTCCAAAAAAGGCTACCAGGGGGTTACAGAGATCCGGAAATAGGATATAATCCTTTAGTATTTTTTGGAGACAAAATAGGACATATGTCTAGGTTATTTACATTTACAAATATTCAAAATCAGATTAATGGTACGCCAGATAAATGTATAAAATTAACGAGATTCAATATTTATATCAGAAGACGACGTCACCAGGATTATTAAGAGAGCAAAGGAAACAAACTGTGCGATCACTTCAATGTCAATATCTTAAGTAACTGGAGGAAAAAAAAACATTTTTGGTCTAGCTGATACGATTAGGGGAATGACAAATACAAGAATCGATGAGTGTAAGTTTCTCAAATCTGAGAAAAGGGCTATAATTACACCCGCTCTGAAAAGTGCTTTGTGTTATCAAGAATTAAGCTTGTATAGGCCTATTCAGAATTTATCCTATATTTCCAGTGCTAGACTACGTAACTCATGAACAACTAATTAGTCACTTAGAAGAGATAAAGTTTTGCCAGACAACTAGTATGCTTATGGAAACTTATACTCTACGGAGGCAAATATCTGTTCTATTGTAAATGATATGATGGAAATAATGGATGAAAACATATGTGATAT
>NC_090733.1:33798892-33823892 GCF_036898095.1 Palaemon carinicauda
GACCTTATCTTCCTAATGAGAAGATGAGGGCATATCTTTTTCCCAAGGCTTCCGCTGATGCTGTTGTTCCCCAGCCTCGGCCGGAGATCCCTCTCGTCCAGATCCCAGTGGAGGAGGATGTCGCTGATGCTATGCAGGACATCCAGTTGGACGACAAGATGTCTGACTTGTCCGATCGTGCGGAACAGGATCTCCTCGCAGAAGGCGAGGAGGAGGATCGAGATCCTATTGCCGTGGAGGAAGAGGTTCCCGTATCTTCAGACGTGCCGGTTCAGGTCCCTGAACCTATCCCCTCTACCTCGTCCGCTCTTCCAGCAGAGCTAGGGCAGGCTCTCTCTTCCATCGTTGGTATGATCCAACAGATGCAGAGGGAGAATAATCAGAAGGCCGCTACTTTGGAGCTCCAGATGCAGAAGATCACAGCATCACGTGGACCTCCAAAGAAGCTCAACGTGAAGGACCTTCCTCTGTGTTCGGATGCCAACCCGTGGAGATATGCCGAGCACATGCCGATGACGATTGGGAAGATCGTCATGTCGGAGAAACTGGGATCAATTCCCCTTGAGGAGGTGGAATTCTGGCCCAGTAGAGGGGCCTACCCGGACTGTTATGTCCGTTTGAAGAAGGAGCCGGCCTCGAAGGAGGAGACGGAACCAAAGGAGGTGATTATCCTGGATCACTCCAAGGCTCAAGCCACTTTATCAGCTGCATTGAAGGAGAGGGGGTTCTCAAACTCTAAAGTTGCCGCTTTGAGTAAGAAGCACCCCTCCTTCGTATCCTCCCCGGCTAGGGCCTTCCCCTTTATGCAAAAGGGGTTCGCGGCCGTCTTGAAGGCGGTTGAAGCTGGCAAGCCATGTCCATCTCTGGAGGAATGCAAACCTCTTTCGTTGGCATTGCCGCTGGACAATAAGGACTGGAAGGAGGTGCACCTCACTTTCTCGGTTGGGAAGTTGGACGCCGACATTGCTGGTCAGCAGTTCGGCGAAAACCTTCCCAAGTTGTCGGAATTCCTCCTACGGAGGGAATTGGACACTAAGGAGCGCCTGGCAGCCTCGATGTCTCTCCAGACCAACATGGAGACGATGGCTAGCGACCCCAAGATGCCGGAGATGTTCATGGTAATGGCCAAGATCCATCTGGCCACGGTGACTAAGGACCTTTATTGCTTTGTTAAAGCAAGGAGGGCCTGTAGGGAGTTTGTGTTCGCCTCGGCCACAGTGAGGCATGAACCCAAGAGGCTCATTTCATCCAGCATCTGGGGTATAGATCTCTTTCCCAACGACGTGGTCAAAGAGGTCGTGGACAAGGCAGCCACTGAGAACCGCAATCTTCTCCTGAAGTGGGGCCTGTCCCTTAAAAGGAAGTCTTCTCCGGATGAGGGCCCTCAGCCGAAAGGAAAGGCGAAGAAATCAAGGTTTTCCTCCCGTCCAGCCAAGCCTTTCAAACCACAAAGACAGCAGCAGCAGCAGCCAGCTTTGCCTCTGGTACCACAACTGGTAGCCCACACCCCGACCACCTTCCAATGGGTACCCCAAGCCATGTCATCAGCTTCCCCGGCATTCAATCCCGTGTTCGAGGGACAATCAACCACGTTTCGTGCAAGACCCAGAGGGGCAGCCAGAGGTTCGGCAAGACGCCCCTCTAGGGGACGAGGATTCAGAGGTGGTCGCGGCCAGGGAGGCAAGACTGCAGGACAGTCAAAGTGAAGTGTCGCCGGTAGGTGGGAGACTTCAGTATTTCCGGGATCGCTGGACCTTCGATCCCTGGGCCCACAGCCTTCTCAAAAATGGACTGGGTTGGAGTTGGTACAGTACTCCGCCCCAGTGCCCTCAATTTTTCCAACACTCCACCCCCGTTTTGGAGGAGTACATCCAAGATCTGTTGGAGAAAAAGGTGATCCGGAGGGTAAAGTCCATCAAGTTTCAAGGGAGGCTGTTTTGTGTTCCCAAGAGAGACTCGGGGAAACTCAGAGTTATTCTGGACTTGTCACCACTCCACAAGTTCATAGTGAACCACAAGTTCAAGATGTTAACGTTACAACACATAAGGGCCTTACTGCCCAAGAGGGCATATACCGTCTCCATCGATTTGTCAGACGCATATTGGCACGTTCCAATAAGTCGCCGTCTCTCCCCCTACCTAGGATTCAAGCTACAACAAAAACTTTATGCTTTCAGAGCGATGCCCTTCGGGCTAAACATAGCCCCAAGGATCTTTACGAAGCTTGCGAGCGCAGCGCTCAAACAGTTACGCCTAAAAGGGTTCCAAGTAGTAGCCTACCTGGACGATTGGTTGGTGTGGGCAGCATCCAGAGCAGAATGCCTGCAAGCTTCCCTACAAGTGATTCAGTTCCTGGAATATCTAGGTTTCATGATCAACAGAAAGAAGTCTTGTCTTTCTCCAGCTCAGAGGTTCCAGTGGTTGGGAATTCACTGGGATCTAGTGTAACACCGTTTTTCCATTCCGATGTCAAAGAGGAAGGAAATAGCGGGGTCTGTCAGGAGACTTCTAGGTTCCGAGAGGATATTAAGACGCGAACAGGAGAGGGTTTTGGGCTCTCTTCAGTTTGCATCAGTAACAGACCCAGTGCTAAGAGCACAGCTAAAAGATGCAGCGGGAGTATGGAGAACCTTTGCATCGAAAGAGCGAAGGGACTTGAAGAGACCGGTCCCACTTCGACTACGTTCTCTTCTCAGACCGTGGTCTCAAGCCAGTCGTCTAAAGAGGTCTCTACCTCTTCAGCCATCCCCCCCGTCAGTGACAATCCACACAGACGCCTCAAAGGTAGGGTGGGGCGGTCACTCCCATCGGAAAAAAGTGCAAGGGACCTGGTCCAAGCTATTTGGGACTTTTCACATAAACTTTCTAGAAGCTATGGCAGTGCTTCTTACCCTGAAGAAAGTATCCCCACGTCACTCGATCCATGTAAGGTTGGTACTGGACAGCGAGGTGGTAGTGAAATGTCTGAATCGGCGGGGATCGAGATCCCCACCTCTCAACCAGGTAATGTTAGCCATATTCCGACTGGCGGAGAAGAAGAAGTGGCACCTGTCAGCAGTTCACCTTCAAGGAGTCCGGAATGTGACCGCGGACGCTCTATCCAGGGTTGCTCCGATAGAGTCAGAATGGTCCCTAGACGCAGGATCATTGTCCTTCATCTTGAGACAAGTCCCAGAACTGCAGATAGACCTCTTCGCGACGAAGGACAACAAGAAGCTGCCGAAATATGTGTCACCATATGTGTACCCCTTGGCGGAAGCAGTAGATGCGATGTCCCTCGATTGGAACAGATGGTCCAGGATCTACCTGTTTCCCCCTCACAATCTGATGTTGAGGGTCCTCAACAAACTGAGATCCTTCAAGGGAGTAGCAGCAATAGTGGCCCACAAGTGGCCGAACAGTGTATGGTTCCCTCTAGCTCTGGAACTACGACTGAAGTTTCTATCACTCCCGGACCCAGTTCTGTCCCAGCAAGTCCAGAAGTCGACTGTCTACGCTTCATTACAGAAAACCCGAACCCTGCAGCTCATGATTTTCTCTCCCTAGCGGTGAAGAAACGGTTCGGAATCTCAAAAGATAGCATCGACTTCCTTGAAGAATACAAGTGTAAGTCTACTAGGAGGCAGTACGAATCTGCATGGAAGAAATGGGTAGCCTTTGTCAAAGACAAGAACCCACAAGAGATCTCTACAGAGTTCTGCCTATCCTTCTTCATTCACCTCCACGGACAGGGGCTGGCGGCTAACACAATTTCTACATGTAAGTCAGCTCTGACAAGACCCATTCTATATGCCTTCCAGGTAGACCTCGCTAACGAGATGTTTAATAAGATCCCGAAGGCCTGTGCTAGGCTTAGACCATCAGCTCCTCCAAAGCCTATTTCGTGGTCGTTAGACAAAGTCCTTCATTTTGCCTCATTACTGGATAATGAGGAATGTGCATTGAAGGACCTGACTCAAAAAGTGATCTTCCTTTTTGCCCTTGCTTCTGGGGCCAGAGTTAGTGAGATTGTGGCCCTCTCGAGAGAGGAAGGCCGAGTTCAGTTCCTGGATGGGGGAGAACTGAACCTGTTCCCGGACCCTACGTTTCTCGCTAAGAACGAGTTGCCCACCAACAGGTGGGGTCCCTGGAGAATCTGCCCTCTGAAAGAAGATGCATCTCTATGTCCCGTAGAATGCCTAAAGGTCTATCTTCGTAGAACTTCAGACTTCCATGGGGGCCAACTATTCAGAGGAGAAACATCGGGCTCGAATTTATCTTTAAATCAGCTTAGGGGGAAAATTACATATTTTATTCGCAGAGACGATCCTGACAGTTCACCCGCAGGTCATGATCCGAGGAAAGTTGCTTCATCCTTAAACTTCTTTAACTTCATGGATTTTGAACACCTTCGTTCATACACTGGCTGGAAGTCTTCCAGGGTATTCTTTCGCCACTATGCTAAGCAAGTGGAGCAGCTAAAGAGGTCTGTAGTAGCAGTTTGTTGCGTCGTTAACCCTGCTGTTTAACTCTGCGAGGAACAGTGGAATCATTTGGGACTTTGATTCTTGGGTGAGTGGTTAGTTATATGCCTTGATATAACTAGTAGTGAAGGCTCTGAGAGCCCACAGTGACTGTTCCAGCGTTATGGTGATGGTAGCACAAGTACAGACAGGTGTGCCAAGCGTTTGCTAACGCTATTGTCAGCAAAGTAGTAACATGGACGTTAACTTTGATACCTGGGTATGTGGCAAGTGACATATTTGTTTTCTTTCTGATAATCATCATTCCATGCACTACGGTACTTGTGTAAATTGTTGGTCATCCACCTTTCATATGTACATATTTATGGTGACCATGTCTATTTATTGTTACTCAATAAACTTGTTCTCGGGAACCTTGCGTCTCCTTCACCTATATTGATTTCATGTTATTTGTTGAGCATTTAGCCTATGTATATTAATCGGGGATATCTGTAATAGCCTATTCCTTAATGCAAAGCCTTGTTGCACTGGTTTATACTTTCCTTAGCATAAAGGACTCCACCCCTCTCTGAGGACGGTGGTGGCAGCAAGTTTAATCCTACGCAGATATAACCTTTTTGTCTAATTTTACTTCGACCAGGGTGCTGGTCGGGATTTTTCCCTTGGATGCTGTAGTCCCGTAAGACTAGGCTTTACTTCATATAGAGTGAGACCACTATATTGTACTGGCTGGCGAGTGATTCATACATAGGTATATGTACTCTTCGATCGTTTCTAGAGTCTAGTAGGACTCCTCCCTGTAGGGGGCAGGAAGCGCTTTCATGGCTTATGAATAGTGAAAAGATGTATAACGGTAACATCTTAGGTCTTTCAGTCGAGTTGACTAAGAAACATTCCTGAGGAGTACGGCACGTATTGAGAATCCACAGATACAGTAATGCTCTGGTATACTTCCATCAGGACGACATGGCTTGAGCCCAAAAAACGGATTTTGAGCGAAGCGAAAAATCTATTTTTGGGTAAGATAGCCATGTCGTCCTGATGGACCCGCCCTGTTCCTTTTCAAAAAAAAAAAAAAAGAAAAAAAAGTGAAAAGGGTTGTAGGACCCCTCCCTACATACAGTATCTGTAGCACCTCGTGTATAGCTACAAGGAATACAGATGGCACCGCAAGCGGCGCAGGGCACGCTTTCGAAACGGGGAGGAGAGATGCCTTACGAACGGCTCCCCCCTTTCTTATCGTTTTCGTTTTCTTGCCATTTGACCCCTACGAAGTGTTAACTCTATTCGGGGTATAGATTGCTATGAGGCGTGTCAAGAATACGTCCACTGATATTTACGATATCCCTAAGGTCTTTTTTAGGAATACTCGCTCCAGGAGTTAGAATTCTGGGTACCTGAAGGTAAATTCTCTGGGAATATCGCCGTACTTGTAATATACCCTAGGAAGCTGCCTTTAAGGAACTTCCATCAGGACGACATGGCTATCTTACCCAAAAATAGATTTTTCGCTTCACTCAAAATCCGTTATATATATATATATATATATATATATATATATATATATATATATATATATATATATATATATATATATATATATATATATATATATATATATATATATATATATATATATATATATATATATATATATATATATATATATATATATATATATATATATATATATATATTTTTGGGCTCAAGCCATGTTGTCCTGATGGAAGTTCCTATAGGTAGCTTCCTAGGGTATATTACAACTACGGCGATATTCCCAAAGAATTTACCTTAAGGTACCAGAATTCTAACTCCTGGAGCGAGTATCCCTCGTGAAAGTGATATCGCGACATATCAGAGGACGTATTCTTGACACGCCACATAGCAATCTGCTTCCTGGAGAGAGATTTCATCTCGTAGGAGGCGATTGGCAAGAAACGAATTCGGGAAAGAAAAAGGGGGAGCCGCTCCCAAGGCTCCCTAGCATCCGATTCGTATGGCGCCATCTGTATTCCTTTTTGCGTAGCTTAACAACTCGGTGTTTTTTCCTGTGTTTCTCGCAAATCTTGGATTTATTCTGCTTTTCATGGCTTCTCCGTCTTCGTCGGCCTCTGATAAGTTGAGTACCATGTCTTTTATGTATAAATGTAGGCTCTTGGTAAATTTTTGAGTGATTAATAGGATTAATCTTTGTTACAAGAGCCGTAGCCTACCGGAGGCGTCATGGACGCTGTCGCTCGCTAGGTATAAGTTTAGTTAGTCAGAGCGACATTCCCGGTTGTTTTGCTTTAATAAATTTTAGCTATTTAGCATTACATAGGATTTCCTTTCGTGCTTAGTATTATTATGGCGAGGTATTCGCCATTCTGGCCTACGCTAGGCCATGTAGCCTAGTCGTTTGGTCCTAGTACTTCATGCATGATTTTGGTTTTTCCGAGTGTAATAAAAATTTTATTGAAGCTTTAGGCTATGTTTTATACATTTAAGATTGTGTGGAATATTTCCAAGATACTATACGAGTGAGTTTCGGTGATTTAGGTAATCGATTCTCTTGGTGCCTAGGCTAAGTTGCTTATGGAGCCTTAGTATACTTTCTCATACTCCCCGGTTGCTTTCTTTTCTTCGGAGAAGGTATGCAATCCCTTTCCCTCTGTTTAAGCCTTGGGCTTATCCCTAAGTGGTTTTTTTCCGAATTTATTTTCGATAAAACTATACTGGGGTGTTACTGTACCTTCCTGTTCCAGTAAGTCTGGTTCAAAGAGGGACAGAACAACAGAGTTTTTTAGTCTGAGTCTGTGTTTGTCTGGCTTGGGGTAGAGTCTCCCTCGCTGGCCTGACACAGACAAAGGTGGCTTAGCCTCCTTAGGTCACTACCGAAGGTTTCTGTGGATATGATTCCTTCTTTTGTGATCTACCAGACTAGTCCTTGTTGCTGTTCTCGGGGGAGGATAAGTTTCTTTCCCGGGGAGTAGCAACACCTTCCTTGCTTTGGTGCTCTGGGAGCTGGCAAGTATTGCTGGCCTTCCCCCTTGGATCTCCCTTAGGCTAAGATAAGTTTCTTGGCTGTGGGTGATCCGTCACTAAAGCAAGGTTGGTAGGACCCTCTTTGTCCCTTCCCCCTCTATCTCCGTAATGGCCTAGACATTACAGTACTGTACGTCGTTCTACATCTGGACCTAGTATAGGTTAGGATGTGGAATTGACTCAGCCCCTTGCCGGCCGGCAGAGCTGCCGGCCGGCAAGGGTCTTATATTTTGAGTGCTGCCCGGACCTCCCTTGGTCCCTCATCCATGCCTGCCTGTAGAGCCAGACGGCATTGGTCAGGAAGCCTGAATTAGATTCTCCCCTTCCTTATATGCACTCTTTCGGATTGCCGGGCTTGGAGGTAGTGTACACTCTTATCCCGGCATCCATTCTATTTTTCTTCTAGTGCTGTACCCGGCTGCCGGCCTATGAGGCCGGCAGCCGGGCAGGTGTAGTCCTCTGGTTCTTTTGCTGCCGGCTGGCATCGGTCCTGTACCTTTGCCGGCCGGCTAATGTCAGCCCTTGTCTGCCGGTCACCAAGAGTGTGGCCGGCAGTTGGGTACTACCTTGTGTAGTTGACGGCCGGCAGCCATTGCCGGCCGACATTGGCTGTTGCCGGCCGGCAGTTGCTGCCAGCCGGCACAGGCACTTGAACCAGAGTTCTGCCGCCTTATACCTGTTAAGTAGTATACTTTAAAGTTAGTTATGGTGTGTGCCGGCCGGCACGTATCCTCCTGTACTGTACTAGTATTTTTCAGTATAACATATACAGGAAGAAGAAAACTATGGTATGGGTTTTGGTACAGCACTGTGTGTTCTAACACTTTTGTGTTTTCTTGCACAGTCCTTTGCTGTTGCCCTACAGATAGGAAAGTGAGTTCTTTCCTTACTATTATCCAGGATTTTAAAATCATTGCTTAGGTGTGAGCTCCACCTGTTTCCTCTGGAAACTTTGCATTGGTTACTCTGGAAGAAATTAACCATTTGATTTTATTATCTGTAAGGCTGCAACAATGGGTTGTGAGGGAAACACAAGTGTGTGTCTTTCCTTTCTGAATTGTTATGCTATACTATGCATATCCAGTGATACATAGTTCACTTGATACTCATTGAAATTTCTTCTCTTTACAGAAGGACCCTCCGAAGTGCGGAAGTGCTTTCTGCAACGTCCGCAGCAAGAACCTCTTCGGACATGAGTTTTGTAGGAGACACGCAGCATGCGCTGTCTCCAAGGATGATCTCCGGAATTGGGACCCTTAGTTACGTACTGTGTACACTAACCTGATTACTGAGGCCTTTGATTCCCCTAGGACGGCGGAATCAAGGGATATAGCTAGGAAGAAGCTTCGTACCTGGGTAAGGGGCTTCCAAAAGAACACTTCTGGCCCTTATCTTCCAAGTGAGAAGATGAGGGCGTATCTTTTCCCTAAGGCATCAGCTGATGCAGTGATTCCCCAGCCTCAAGAGGAGATCCCCCAAGTTCAGATCCAGGTGGATGATGAAGTCGCGGTCGCGATGCAAGACATCCAGTTAGATGACAAGATGTCTGATGTGGACGAGTGTATGGAGGAAGACCTCCTGGCAGAAGCCCAGGATGGAGTTCAAGCCCCAGACGTTGTAGAGGTAGAGGTCGACGAGGTGTCGGCTACTCCGGTTCAGATTCCGTAGCCTATTCCCTCAACATCGGCCGGTCTCCCAGTAGAGCTGGGACAGGCCCTCTCTTCTATTGTTGGAATGATCCAACAAATGCAGAAGGAGAATCAGGAGAAGGCGGCTGCAATGGAACTGCGAATGCAGTGCCTTGCAGAATCACATGGGCCCCAGAAAAAGCTCAATGTGAAAGACCTTCCCTTGTGCTCAGATGCTAACCCATGGAGGTATGCTGAGCATATGCCGATGACGACTAGAAAGATCGTCATCTCGGATAAGCTGGGCTCAGTTCCCCTAGAGGAGGTGGAATTCTGGCCCAGCAAGGCATCATATCCGGACTGTTATGTCCGGCTGAGGAAGGAACCAGCTTCAAAGGAGGAGACAGAGCCGAAGGAGGACATAGTGATGGACCATGCTAAGGCTCAAGCTCTACTTTCATCCTCGATGAAAGAGAGGGGCTTCTCTAACTCAAAGGTAGCCGCATTGAACAGGAAGCTCCCTTCCTTTGTGTCCTCGCCTACTAGAGCCTTCCCCTTTTTACAGAAAGGGTTTGCGGCTGTACTAAAAGCAGTCGAGGCCGGCAAGCCTTGCCCCTCCCTAGAGGAGTGTAAACCCTTGTCGCTGGCCTTGCCTATGGACCACAAAGACTAGAAGGACGTCCATCTTACGTTCTCAGTTGAAAAGTTGGAGGCTGATATTGCCGGACGTCAGTTCGGCGAGGACCTCCCTAAGCTGTCTGACTTTCTTTTGCGAAGAGAGTTCGAGACAAAAGAAAGACTGGCTGCCTCAATGTCTCTTCAGACTACTCTCGAGACGATGGCAAGTGACCCCAAGGTCCATGAAATGTTCATGGTGGTGGCCAAGACTCATCTGGCCACAGTGACGAAGGACCTTTATGGCTTCGTCAAGGCAAGGAGAGCTTGTAGGGAGTTCGTGTTCACCTCGGCTACGGTGAGGCACGAGCCAAGGAAACTAATCTCCTCCAACATTTGGGGAAAAGACCTTTACCCTACCGACTTGGTCAAAGAAGTTGTTGATAAGGCCGCCTTGGAGAATAGAAACCTTCTCCAGAAGTGGGGCCTGGCTATCAAAAGTAAGTCTTCCCCGGATGAGGGTCCTCAACCAAAGAGGAAGACTATGAGGACTAGGCTACCGTCTCGGCCAGCCAAGCCTGTTAGACAGCAACAGCAACTGCAATTGCCATTGCCCCAGTGCCCCAGATCGTGGCACAAACCCCGACCACTTTTCAGTGGGTACCCAAGGCCGTGTCGACACAGTCCACGGCATTCACCCCAGCGTTCGGAGGGCAGTCTACTTTCTTTCGAGCAAAGCCTAAAGGAGCAGCCAGAGGCTCGTCTAGACGCCCCTCAAGGGGAAGAGGATTCAAGGGTGGTCGTGGTCAGGAAGGCAAGACCTCAGGACGGCAGTCCAAGTGAGGTGATACCGGTAGGAGGGAGACTTCTGAAATTTCGGGATCGGTGGACCTTCGATCCCTGGGCCCACAGCCTACTCAAGAATGGACTGGGCTGGAGCTGGTACAGCACTCCACCCCTGTGCCTTCGGTTTTTCCAACACTCCACCCCCGTTATGGAGGAGTACGTTCTAGAACTGTTGGAGAAAAAAGGTGATCCAAAGGGTGAAGCCCATCAATTTCTAAGGGAGGCTGTTTTGTGTTCCTAAGAAAGACTCGGAAAAGCTCAGAGTCGTTCTGGACTTATCGCCAATCAACAAGTTCATAGTGAATTGCAAATTCAAAATGCTAACACTGCAACACATTAGGACCTTACTGGCCAAGAGGGCATATTCCGTCTCTATAGACTTGTCAGACGCCTATTGGCACATTCCAATCAGCCATCGACTCTCCCCCTACCTAGGGTTCAGGCTACAACGAAGACTGTACGCCTTCGGAGCCATGCCATTCGGGCTAAACATAGCCCCAAGGATTTTTACGAAGCTTGCGAGTGTAGCTCTCGAACAATTACGCCTAAAGGGAATTCAGGTAGTAGCCTACCTGGACGACTGGTTGGTGTGGGCAGCATCCGAGACAGAATGCTTGCAAGCTTCCAGTCAAGTGATCCAGTTCCTAGAGTACCTAGGCTTCAAGATCAACAGAAAAAAGTCTCGACTTTCTCCATCTCAAAAGTTCCAGTGGCTGGGAATCCACTGGGACCTTTTGTCACACCGTTTCTCCATCCTGGCGAAGAAAAGGAAGGAGATAGCGGGTTCTGTCAAGAGACTTCTAGATTCCGAAAGGATATCAAGACGCGAGCAGGAGAGGGTACTGGGCTCTCTCCACTTTGCTTCGGTGACAGACCCAGTGCTAAGAGCACAGCTAAAGGATGCAATCGGAGTTTGGAGAAGTTATGCATCAAACGCGCGAAGAGATCTGAAAAGACCAGCCGCTGCGGCTAAGTACTCTTCTCAGGCCTTGGTCCCAAGCCAGAAATATAAAGAAGTCGGTTCTTCTTCAGCCACCTCCCCCGTCGGTAACGATTCACTCAGACGCCTCGAAGGAGGGATGGGGAGGTCACTCTCATCGGAAAAAAGTCCAGGGGACTTGGTCCAAGCTATTCAAGACCATTCACATAAAACTTTCTAGAAGCTATGGCAGTGCTCCTTACCTTAAAGAAAGTCTCCCCGCGTCACTCGATCCACATAAGGTTGGTGATGGACAGCGAGGTAGTTGTGAGATACTTGAATCGACAATGATCGAGGTCACCACCTCTCAACCAGGTGATGTTGGCCATCTTCCGATTGGCGGAAAAGAAGAAAAGAAGAAGTGGTACCTGTCGGCAGTTCACCTTCATGGAGTCCGCAATGTGACGGCGGACGCTCTATCCAGGTTCACACCGATAGAGTCGGAATGGTCCTTAAACAGGATCATTCTCCTTCATTCTGAATCAAGTCCCAGAACTGCAGATAGACCTCTTTGCGACGAAAGACAACAAGAAGTTGCCCCTGTACGTGCCCCGTACGAGGACCCCTTAGCGGAAACAGTGGATGCGATGTCCCTCGACTGGAACAGATGGTCCAAGATTTATCTGTTCCCTCCTCACAACCTTCTGTTGAGGGTCCTCAACAAACTGAGATCCTTCAAAGGGTAGCGGCAATAGTGGCCCACAAGTGGCCGAACAGCGTGTGGTTCCCCCTGGCATTGGAACTGTAGCTGAAGTTTGTACCGCTACCAGATCCAGTTCTGACCGAGCGAGTCCAGAAATCAACTGTCTGCGCTTCATTACAGAAAACCCGGACCCTGCAGCTCATGATTTTCTCTCCCTAGCGGTGAGAAAGCGTTTCGGGATTTCGAAAGCCAGCATAGACTTCCTTGAGGAATATAAGTGCAAATCTACTTGAAAGCAATATGAGTCATCTTGGAGAAAATGGGTGGCCTTTTGTCAAGGCAAAGAATCCGCAGGAGATCTTGACAGACTTCTGCTTATCTTTCTTCTCCACCTCCATGGTCAAGAATTGGCAGCTAACACGATTTCAGCGTGTAAGTCTGGTTTGACAAGACCCATTCTATATGCCTTCCAGGTCGACCTAGGTAACGAGATCTTTAATAAAGTCCCGAAAGCCTGCGCTAGGCTCAGACCTTCAGCACCTCCAAAGCCCATTTCATGGTCTTTAGACAAGTTCTTCATTTCGCTTCTCTGTTGAGCAATGAAGAGTGTGCGTTAAAGGATTTGACACAAAAAAGTTATTTTCCTATTTGCACTCGCGTCCGGGGCCAGGGTTAGGGAGATTGTAGCCCTCTCGAGAGAGGCAGGTCGTGTACAGTTCCTGGATGGGGGAGAACTGAACCTGTTTCCGGATCCTACGTTTCTCGCCAAGAATGAGTTACCCACCAACAGGTGGGGTCCCTGGAGATTCTGCCCTCTGAAAGAAGATGCATCTCTATGTCCAGTAGAATGCCTAAAGGTCTATCTTCATAGAACTTCAAACTTCAAGGGTGGTCAACTATTCAGGGGAGTAACATCAGGCTCAAATTTATCTCTGAATCAACTCAGAGCGAAAATCACATATTTTATTCGCAGAACGGATCCTGATAGTACACCCGCAGGTCACGATACGAGGAAAGTTGCCTCATCCTTAAATTTCTTTAATTATATGGATTTTGAACATCTCCGTTCATACACTGGCTGGAAGTCTTCCAGAGTGTTCTTTCGCCACTATGCGAAGCAAGTAGTGGAACTAAAGAGATCTGTGGTAGCAGTGGGTCGCGGTGTTAACCCTACTGTTTAACTCTGCGAGGAACAGTGGTCTTAATTGGGACGATTAATTCCAGGGTGAGTGTGTAGTTACATACTGTACTACAAACTAAGTGAGGGCACTGTGTTGCCCATGTAGACTGTTCCATTTCCGAAGGTGAACCTAGCATAAGTGCAGACATGTGTGCCGAGCGTTTCTAACGCTAATGTCATTGATTTGTAATACAGACTTTTATGACTTTGATACCTCGGTATCTTAAAAGTGGCATTTAATGTTTTTTCTTTCAGACAAACAAGTTCTGTTTACTATCATACTTATGCTTAAAGTTTTGGGTTATCCTCTTCTTATGTAAGTATATATATATATATATATATATATATATATATATATATATATATATATATATATATATATATATATATATATATATATATATATATATATATATATATATATATATATATATATATATATATATATATATATATATATAGGGTGGCCATTTATTTGAACAACCAAAGGGGGACAGAAGCATATATATGTTCTATTAGGTAAAATTGTAAAGATAGTCACACAAAGAGAGGAAAAAAATACATAATTCTTTAGTACATTAATAGATTTATTTCATCTTAACTAAGTATATTCAATAACAAACTATGATAATTTAGAACGACTATCAATTACAGTGTTTTTATTCAAAAATTAATGCTTACATTTTAAACAGAAAATTATTCTTCAATTCTTAATAAAATTTATACACATTGCATAAAAAGAGAAAACAGAATCTTATATCATTCCTTGGTGTATTTTTGGCTTGATTTGAGTTTCTTTAGGAGTGATGGGCGAGTTTCAAGATATTCATTAAATTCACTGAAATTCGAGTCGAAGTTACATTTCACTATGAGTGCAGACTTCAACGTAGATACTTGTAACTGTCCAGAAGTTGTTCATCAGGAAGAACACTCTCTGTAGGAGTATTGGAACCAGGTAGACTAAGACAAAATTCAATAACCTTTGTTGTTTCTGAAAGGAATGCTTTTATTATCAAAGTAGCAGAAAATATCTACCCATTTTCTTTCCACCTCGACATCACTTACTTTCCACTGTTACATCTTTTCATCGGTCAAGAAATTTTTTCACACATGTAATTTCGTCAAAAAGTTAATTATCATCTATTTCTAAATCAGGTCTTATCCCTTGAATAAACTTCACTGCTTCCTGAACCTAACACCAACATATTGAATTACTCTGAAGAAGGGCACAATCAAAATTTTTCACTTCATCAAATGGCTTAGTCCACTGATGTTTCATAAAAGGACTCTACTGCAGTTTTAAAATGTTCAACATTATTCCCGCTCCTCTCCAAATCTTGGAGCATCTTAGTGATTACAATTGGGATAAAACAGTTCTCTTTTTCGTTCTGTTAGTTTCATTTTCAAGTCTTTTAAGATACAAGAAACTTCCATCATAGAAACTTTTTGGGACTCTATTTTCAATGTGTATTCATGGAAAATTGTACTCTGACCATGCATGAAATAGAGCCAAATCTCTGAAAATGGATCGTCAAAAAGCTGCACCTTAGTTCCCTTCTTTCGTTTGTGTAAAGAAAACGGAGCTTAAGCTATGCTGCTACACTGTTTAAAACAGCAAAGTGAACCTTAGAAATTTGGTACAAAAGTAAAAAAGTCATCAATTCATATAACTAAACACATATGAAGTGGGAACTGGGGGACAAATGTGGGACATATGGCTGGAAGGGGGACAATCAGGCGTCCCCCCTAGAGAGTGATTTTGAGGGGAACAAGGAGTCAAAATGAGGGACTGTCCCCCTTAAAGGGGGACGTATGGTCACCCTATATATATATATATATATATATATATATATATATATATATATATATATATATATATATATATATATATATATATATATATATATATATATATATATATATATATATATATATATATATAAATAATTGTGGTTAACCTGTCTATTTATTGCCTGTCAATAAACTGATTCTTGAAAACCTTGCGTCTCCTTCACCTGTGTCAATTTATTGGTATAATTGAGCATTCATTCTATGTACCTTATCTGGGATAATTCTAATAGAATTGTTCCTTTATGTAAGCTATGTTGCATTGGTTTTCCTCCTATGCGGATATAAAACCTTTGTCCAATACAAGTATTGTGCGGAGAACTGGTCGATATTTCATATTGACGCAGTGATTCTTTACAAACTATGCTTTACTTAATATAGGGCAAGACCACTATATTAGCTTGCCTGGTATTCATACATAGGTATATGTACTTTTCGAGACTTTTCCAGAGTCTAGTAGGACTCTTCCCTGTAGGGGGCAGGAAGCTCTAACATGGTTTATAGTTAGTTGAAAAGATGTATAACGGTAACATCTTAGGTCTCTAGGTCTAGTCGACCGGGAAAAATTACATCAGGGGAGTAAGCCACATTCTGAGAATCCACAGATACAGTAATGCTCTGGTATACTTCCATCAGGACGACATGGCTTGAGCCCAAAAAACGGATTTTGAGCGAAGCGAAAAATCTATTTTTGGGTGAGATGGCCATGTCGTCCTGATGGACCCGCCCTTGCCTTTCTAAGAAAGGGCCGTAGGACCCCTCCCTACATCCAGTATCTGTAGCACCTCGTGTACGCTACAAGGAATACAGACGACGCCAGGATTGGCGGCAGGCACGCATACGAATCGGATGATAGGGTGCCTTGGGAGCGGCTCCCCCTTTTTCTTTCCCGAATTCGTTTCTTGCCAATCGCCTACTACGAGACAAAATCTCTGTCCAGGATGCAGATTGCCATGTGGCGTGTCAAGAATACGTCCTCTGATATGTTGCGATATCCCTTTCACGAGGGATACTCGCTCCAGGAGTTGGAATTCTGGTACCTTAAGGTAAATTCTCTGGGAATATCGCCGTAGTTGTAATATACCCTAGGAAGCTACCCTATAGGAACTTCCATCAGGACGACATGGCCATCTCACCCAAAAATAGATTTTTCGCTTCGCTCAAAATCCGTATATATATATATATATATATATATATATATATATATATATATATATATATATATATATATATATATATATATATATATATATATATATAATAAACACACACACACACACACACACATATATATATATATATATATATATATATATATATATATATATATATATATATATATATATATATATATATATATATATATATATATATATATATATATATATATATATATATGTAAATACGTATACAATATATATATATATATATATATATATATATATATATATATATATATATATATATATATATATATATATACATATATATATATATATATATATATATATATATATATATATATATATATATATATATATATATATATATATATATATATATATATATATATATATATATATATATATATATATATATATATATATATATATATATATATATATATATATATATATATATATATATATATATATATATATATATATATATATATATATATATATATATATATGCACACTCATACAAACACAAGCTCATATATGTATGTATGATAAATTTTGCACATTTTTACGTGTTTTTCATATTCAAATAAGCCATATATATTTTTGATATATTAATGTCTGGATTCTCTTAACGACCTCGGGATGAGAGCCCCAGGCGAAATCACACAAAGACAAGATCTTGGCTCCGGCCGGGAATCGAACCCTGGTCGGCAAGCTTATATAGACAGTGACTAACCCACTTGGCCACGAAGAAAGATAAAAGTCAATGACAATTCTACTGTACTTATACTTGTCGAATTCAGGTATTTTGTACTTAGAATTGAAATCAACCCATCTTCACCATCGTAGCTAATTGGTAGTTTGTTACCTGGCATTCAATTAATGATAAATTTTGCATATTTTTACGTGTTTTTCATATTCAAATAAGCCATATATATTTTTGATATATTAATGTCTGGATTCTCTTAACGACCTCGGGATGAGAGGCCCAGGCGATATCACACAAAGACAAGAGCTTGGCTCCGGCCGGGAATCGAACCCTGGTCGGAAAGCTTATATAGACAGTGACTAACCCACTTGGCCACGAAGAAAGATAAAAGTCAATGACAATTCTACTGTACTTATACATGTCGATTTCAGGTATTTTGTACTTAGAATTGAAATCAACCCATCTTCACCATCGAAGCTAATTGGTAGTTTGTTACTTGGCATTCAATTAATGATAAATTTTGCACATTTTTACGTGTTTTTCATATTCAAATAAGCCATATATATTTTTGATATATTAATGTCTGGATTCTCTTAACGACCTCGGGATTAGAGCCCCAGGCGAAATCACACAAAGACAAGAGCTTGGCTCCGGCCGGGAATCGAACCCTGGTCAGCAAGCTTATACAGACAGTGACTAACCCACTTGGCCACGAAGAAAGATAAAAGTCAATGACAATTCTACTGTACTTATACCTGTCGAATTCAGGTATTTTGTACTTAGAATTGAAATCAACCCATCTCCACCATCGTAGCTAATTGGTAGTTTGTTACTTGGCATTCAATTAATGATAAATTTTGTACATTTTTTAGTGTTTTTCATATTCAAATAAGCCATATATATTTTTGATATATTAATGTCTGGATTCTCTTAACGACCTCGGGATCAGAGCCCCAGGCGAAATCACACAAAGACACTAGCTTGTCTCCGGCCGGGAATCGAACCCTGGTCGGCAAGCTTATATAGACAGTGACTAACCCAAATAGACATGTATATATATATATATATATATATATATATATATATATATATATATATATATATATATATATATATATATATATATATATATATATATATATATATATATATATATTTATATATATATATATATATATATATATATATATATATATATATATATATGTATATATATATATATATATATATATATATATATATATATATATATATATATATATATATATATATATATATATATATATATATATATATATATATATATATATATATATATATATATATACAAACACGAAAAATTAAGGATATTGAGGGATTGCATACTAGTTTTACGTAATTTTGTTTAATGAATCATATGAGGAATTGCAAAAGATATGTACCGCTGGAATTAATAAGAGTTGAACTATATCAAAGTTCAAGTAAAATACAGAGACAATAAATAAGGGTTATGGGTGAACTTCTTGAGATTGTTACTTACTTTACTTTAACGGCTGTTTTTCCGGTCCTATACAGCAGGGGAACCCTACTCTGTACAAGACCTTCACTGCTATTTTATCCTTTTTGTTTA
This sequence comes from Palaemon carinicauda, assembly GCF_036898095.1. Classification (NCBI taxonomy): domain Eukaryota; kingdom Metazoa; phylum Arthropoda; class Malacostraca; order Decapoda; family Palaemonidae; genus Palaemon; species Palaemon carinicauda. The sequence continues at coordinate 33,817,621 of NC_090733.1, forward strand.
GTTAAAATAATTTCAGAGGTGACATTATTCACCAATTGATATCATTCCAATAACTCACTAAAGGCTAAAGTACCAGAATCTGAGGCGATATCCATTCATAGAATGCAGTCTTCACAAATAACTAATCATTATTTCTCAATGATAGTCATCTTAATGAGGTCAAATAATTCTTCAAAGAAGATATTGCCATACTGGCATTTTTTTCGGTTGGTTTCATCCATATTTGTTTATATATATTTAAAGCTTGTAACACTAGTTCTTTTCAACATTCTGAGATTAGAGTAATCTTTATGAATGAAGAGCCCGACAGCCCCACTAAATCTACCCTATCACGGAATGTGAAAGGTGTCTTTCGGGGGTGTAATTTCAGTGTTTTAGCCTTGTCAAAGTTATCTAACCATGTTTCGGATAATGCTTTTGTGTCCTATTATTTCACGTTTATCAATTCTTGAATTCAAATAGTTTTATTACCCTCAGTTTATATATTTACACAGTTTATGTCGTCCTTATTATACATGATCAGTATCTATGCTTGTCTTTTCAATTCTAAGTTTCTCGAATTTACTCTGTGTTCATTGATTTTGTTTAATTTTGTGCAGATGATACCCTATGGAATTTTAGAATTATACTCCTTGGTGCAATGTTTTCCTGAACATTTCTCCCAGACTTTATCATAATTATTAGACTTGCAATCCTTTTCAGAGTATCCATACCTCTGACAGTGGTAGTAGGTGATCATCTGGTACCTATCACGTATGTTATAAGTACTCCATCATAACCTAACTGTGTCCCCATTATCATGAACATCATTCAGAACGTCAGGATCACATTTCAGCACATATTGGGTAATACCATCTGCAGCATATTTCTTCAGTACCCCACTTTTCTTCTCTTCTGTAATCTTGTTTTGTTCCAGGTAACAATTTCTCAGAATCGGGGCATTTATTGCTTCATCTTCATCATAGTAAACATTGCATATCATTATTTTTGTTTTAATAGTCCAATTCTCATCGTCTTTGTCAAAAACTATTGTCTGAATTTTCTTTGCTGCTTCCTCTCGGATCTTCTCATTTCCAAAGTTTAAAACAACTCTCCCATTTGAGGTTGACCTCTTATTAAGTATTGGAATATTTTTAAGCGCATGCATGAACTTATTTTTTATATCAGTAATTTTAGTTGTTGCATTTGTTGATTTAATTACCATTAAATTATCCTCCTTTAATTTGTCAGTATATGTGGATTTCTCTGGTTTTTGGGCCCATCAGTGTATGAAATGTTTTCTTATTTGATCCAATTTTCATTGACAGATTATCAACCATCTCAGTGAGGTCAGTGGTCTGAGTGAAATTTGCTCACTGTGATAAGCTCCGAAACTTATTTCTCCAATTCATGAACTCTCGCCTTATGTGCACTCAGAGCATGGTCCCTTACTCTCAATTACTCCTACAATTCTAATATATGTAACTTACCTGTTCTGGCTTCTTCATCGCAGCATGGGAATATCAAATTTAAGTTTTATACTTCTTTATCAATGAGGTTTGTCAGTATACACACACATTTCTTATGAAAGTAGCTCTTGCAATCACATCGTGTCCACTTTTTTGTGTGTATGTCAGTGGTTTGATATCTAGGATAGTACACAGGGTCAGGGTACAACATGATATACTATTTCTTCTTCACTTTATTTTCTCCATGAGATAAATTGATATCTCTGTCATTGGTTTCAAAAACGAGAAACACAAGCTAAAAATATGGCAATGGGCGAGTGGTGAACAGAGCTTCGAGCAAAACACGTCTTCGCTCTGTGACGCCTACAAGGACAGACAGTAAGGCTGGGGTCACACATCCGCAACTAAGGTCTGTGATGTTAGAAAACAGCCTCATTTTTCAGTATCCCCCTCTAACATGTGCAGAATATCAAGAGAGGGTTGCTAAATCTGGCACGTTGTTTGTTCAAAACTGTAGTTACCTTCTGGTGCAATTCTCTTCAGATGCAAAATTTCACGTCGGAGACCTAGGCAACAGTTCCTTTGCGACAATTGCAGGTATATATCGTTGAAGGATATAGCGATAATATAGAGACTGCAATGTGGCAATACAACATTACAACCAGGTAACGTTCCCCACTCACTTTAAAGCAGTAATAGAGAGATGCTCTGCCACAGGTTGCAGGCTGTCCTACTCTGGTCACTATGAACGAGATAAATAAGGAAAATGATCGTGAACAATTAAAATCTGCAATCATTATTAATGACTTGAATAGGCAATAAAAGATATGAATAGACAAACAGATGTTGAATGGTTACTATGAATGAAATTAATAAAGAAAACGAAAGTGGATAAATAAAATGTGCAATCAATATCAATGACTTAGAAAATATAGCATATGAGTAAATATAATGTTATTTTGTCACCTGAATGCAATCAATAAAGAAAACAAACGTGAACAAATATAATTTTCAATCATTATTAATGACTTGAATAGAAAATAAACAATAAGAAAAAATAAAATTGTTTAAATGATCACAACGAATGAAGTAAATACAGAAACTTCCTTTCAAATGAGCCCCTTGCCAATAGTTATGCACTCATTACCAAACAGAAGTGACAATCTAGTGGTAATTGAGTGGTAATTGAGCTGTATTCTAATCCGTCGCAGTATATTTCACTGAAATCCGCACTAGTCCCGATTATTTACAGGGTTAATCCGATGCTGAACGTAGTAGGCGGCAACTCCCGTTGAAATCATCCTCTAACATTCGTCCAAGGTCAAGAATAAGCCAGCGAGAATCTAGCAGGGAGCGTGCAACAGGTCATTCCAACATAAAACAGCAGAACAATCCTTAGATTTTTCGCAATTTCTTTTGATTTTTTAACATCGCTTGAGTCGCAGAAATTAGCTCCAAATGTGTCACTCCAACCTAATGTTGGGATCCCACTTGGGCAATATAGCCATGGTAATGTGGTGAGATGTGGATTTTAGCAAAACTTTTAGCATATCGCCACACATCCCCATTCATCTCGAATATGTTTCGCACTAAATTTCACGGACCGAGATGAGCGGTGTCGTGATTGCGATATATCCAGGGTTAACACAGAGAGTCCCAACACTGATTGCCAAAATGAAATCTGCTCCATTTTCTTTTTTGCCTAGTGTGCGATAATGGTCATGGTCCTACGATTCAACCTGCGCAAGGCGATAACGATTAGCATTATCGGTGTTCTGTCTCATTGTTATTACAAACCTTATCACCTCTCAACTCTATATGCTGTATACGAGATTTGGCAACAAACATAGCTGTGCATGCATTCCCCGCTGGTATTTAAGGTGGGGACTGTGCTACCCTTTCACCAGTCGTACTTTGTTGTTTTCACACGCATCACTGAGGAGAACGTATAACAAAGAATCAAGAAGAGGAGGACAGTGAAGAAAACTTCATCAACAGTTGACAATGACACCACACGGGCCACAACAGAAAATTTGTCATTTGGTAGTGAACCATTTCATTTTGTAATAAAACATTAAATCGGTATTTGATAAATTTGTTATGTTGTGATAAAATTTTCATTTGTCATCCTATAATAAATCTTTAAAGTAGTAATAATACTCTAATTTTCTTTTGTCACCTTGTAATAAAAAACAATCGATTTTATGGTTTCCTTTCCACCATACACACACACACACACACGCACACACACACACACACACACACATATATATATATATATATATATATATATATATATATATATATATATATATATATATATATATATATATATATATATATATATATATATATATATATATATATATATATATATGTATGTAGGCTATGTATGTATGTATGTATATGTATATGTATATGTATGTATATATAAACATATATAATAAAGGGCACAGTAGTGCTAAATCTATAAAACTCATAAAAACTTCGTTTGTGTCCAAATAAAACTTTAATGACGATATATGCTGAGGCCGAGAGAAAAAAATAGAGTTTGTCTATTTGAATTAGGTTCTAAAATTCCAGTGTTTCTACCATTTGATTTTGTAATATCTTTCTTACCCTACTTCTCTCAAGAATTTTCAAGCTGCCGTCAAATTTCACTATTTTACCGTATTCTATTCTGTAATATCTGTTGGTAGGAAAATGACTTGTACATACCTTTACTCTCTCACACTTTCGAGGTTTCTGGCTAATTTCCACCTCAAACTATATTTTTTCTTTTAAATTTTGAGGCTGCTAATAGAGAAAAACTTTTAATGGCAATTTGTGGTCGGCCAGATTGAGTTTTAAGATCAAACTAAGCTGTCCTTAATTGCATTTAGAAGTCCAAAGTCAAACTGCATTTCCGGCCGAAGAAATGTTGACAGGCTTTATGAATATTTACTTCGGTTATTCCCAACAACTACTAAAGCTTAGGAATACTAAGTTTGGTCATATGTTTTCTCGGGTAAAAGTAGGTAACCTATCATGATTTTTCATCATTATTATTACACAAATATTAATTATCATCAATATTTCTCTCTCTCTCTCTCTCTCTCTCTCTCTCTCTCTCTCTCTCTCTCTCTCTCTCTCTCTCTCTCTCTCTTATTTTTATGGAGGTTACTCTTTCTTCGTTTTTTAGCGATTCTAAATCCAGTCAGGCATCAAAACACTATTCCCTCTGGTTGAACATACATATTTAAAACTTCCAAAAATATCCAAATAATCTAGATTATGGCGTATATTTGTGTTCTTGTCATTCAAAAGGAAAGGAATATATTTAGTAATACCATTATTAGTTTCCGGTAAAACTTTCTATTTTTTGTAAATCTGTATGAAGATAATTTTTACCACTTAAAATTTTTAGGTTATAACTAGCCTATATCAGTTTTGATCACATAAACCGGGATACACACACACACACACACACACACACACACACACACACACACACACATATATATATATATATATATATATATATATATATATATATATATATATATATATATATATATATATATATATATATATATATATATATATATATATATATATATAAACATCTGCGTATGTGTATGTATATATAGATATATGAATATATATCTACATTTTATAATACTTACGTATACATACTGTGTATTTTATGTTTGTGCGTGTGTTTGTGTGCGTGAGCACGGGAATGTGTGATTAAATAGTGCATATGAAAGTTCATGTACTACCATTCGTCTGTCTAAAATTTAGATATCGATGAAATGAAATGAAGACAAACAAAGTTTCACACCTTTCTTACTAAATAGCCTCAAATCACAAGTATATATAAACCAGCAGTAGTTCAACTACACGTCTCTCTCTCTCTCTCTCTCTCTCTCTCTCTCTCTCTCTCTCTCTCTCTCTCTCTCTCTCTCTCTCTCTCTCTCTTTATTTATATATATATATATATATATATATATATATATATATATATATATATATATATATATATATATATATATATATATATATATATATATATATATATATATATAGATAGATAGATATATATATATATATATATATATATATATATATATATATATATTTATATATATTTATATATATATATATATATATATATATATATATAGATATATATATATATATATATATATATATATATATATATATATGTATATATATATATATATATATATATATATATATATATATGTATGTATATATATATCTATATAAAGATATATATGTATGCATATATATATATATATATATATATATATATATATATATATATATATATATATATATATATATATATATATATACATATATATGTATACTGTATATATATATATATATATATATATATATATATATATATATATATATATATATATATATATATATATATATATATATATATATATATATATATATATCTATATATATATATATATATATATATATATATATATCTACTGTACATATAAAACTTCCCACTGTAATTTATCAGAAGTTTCTTCTGTGAGAAAGAATGAAAACATCAAAAAAATTATATTCTGGGAGTAAGAAAACAAGGTGCCATATTGGAATCGAGAATTTCTTCAAGAAGATTGTAATATTCACCCAATCTCCATGCAAATCCTGCATTACATTCATTACATTTAAGATATAAAGGAAGGGAAAAAATTAATAGTTTCTTAGCCTTTGAGCATCTATTATATTATTATTTTAAACAACACTCAGTCGAATAGATTGTTGAATAGAAATAGTTCTGGGATATAAATG
>NC_090733.1:33828892-33833892 GCF_036898095.1 Palaemon carinicauda
ATGACACATGTCTGCCCCAACAGAAGTGAACTGACCTCCTGTCCACTTCACAACAAACTTTCCAGCTTTGAAGTTTTCAAACACATTTGAGGCATCTTGTGGTAACTTCCTCATATCCTCCAGATAAACTGAAGCCCATCGCAGGTAGTTTATCCTATCACATCCAGCAAACAGGGGGAGGGTGGCTTGAAGACTCTGGCGATGGAGATCCCAGTTTCCCTCACGGTCGGCCCTGACAAGGTTTCTCAGGATGGATACCATTTTCACAAACTGATCCCAAAAGGCAAACGTCTCGGATACCTCACATCTGTCTGACCTAAAGGCATTGAAGTAATCAATAAATTTTGATGAAATTGAAATGAATGTTTTTTTTCTCTGACACAGAGGACTTCATCAACAGTATCAACGAAAGCTCGTTCATGTATGGTTCAACACCATTGATTCTGAAGAATTCGGCCCACTGTAACCTCTCAAGGCACTCACTGAGCAACAGCAATCCTTTTAGTGACCTCGTATAGTGCGCACCATCAAGCACTGACCTAACAACATTTCTACCAAAAGCTTTTGACTCAGCCAAGATGGTTTCAGCACCACTTCAATCAATATATTTGCCAATAGCTCCCATGATAACCTTGATTAGGTGAAACGATCCCTAACAAAGAACCAAGTTGCTGAATTCATCTGGGTTGTGCATGATGATCTCTCTGGCAATGTGGTATACCCCCTCATCACAAGTTATGGGCAAATGAGGCTGATCTAACTGACTGAGGATATCTTGAAAGTTTTTGAGGGCAGTGTACACAGTAACGTACTCTGTGACAGGATATGGAAGATCAGGAAGAAACCCTATTATCTTTTGAGGAACATTTTCATGAATAACAAGGGAATTAAAGGCACTCCATGAGGGCATCTGCGGTTCTTGGCTTGTTTCTCTGATGCCTTCCTTCATATCTGACATGTTCATTCTTCCTAGTATCCATGCAGCATTCTTCATCATTGTAACATTTATTCGGCATTAATCTGCTTCATACAGATCTTCCGGAACCTCATACACAGTTGGAAGACTGGGTTTCTTGGCAGGTTTTATGTAGTTTCTCAAAACCTGACAACTTACTTCCTGTTTGAATTTTCTTTCTCTGTGTGTTACCTGAGTTTGGGACATATTTGGTTTACTATTCCCTAATGTACCAGCTGGTTTGTCCCGCATTAGGATACACAGTGTCATGACTTCCACCAATTCCAGACAAAGTGTTTTCTTCATGATCAAAGTTGTCAAATGCGCCAATGGTAAATCTACTTCGATCAAACGGACTGGGAAGAGGGACCTGACCCGATTTGATTCAGTGATATATGAAGCCATATCACAATGATAGCGAAGAACCTCATCATAACTGGTTACAAGTCCAAACCGATTGAGACTTGAGATGAGAGTTTTTGACCTGCAAGCATTGTATATTGCTTCTGAGTTCAGCATGTGCAGAGGAGTGCGCTTTCTAACATTGTTCACTATGTAAAACATACCCTGATAAACAGAGAGTATTTTTCTCATTTTTTCCATCAGAAATGTCAAAGTCATCCAGGTTTTTATGCTGTGAGTTGTCAGGGTCATTGTAATCGCACTTCACATCAAAGTCAAACAGTGTTGAGAACACTTCGGCAACTTCATCTGGAATTGCTATGTCTCTGTACGCTTTCTCAAGTTCATTGGCGTCACAAAATTTGTCATTGAGCTCAAAGACCTCTTTCAAGAAACAATTCCTTAACAATAAACCACACTGTTTTAGTATATCTGAAGTCACTTCCCTATCAGAGTGTTGTGGCATACTATCTACTGCACTATTCTTGAAGAAGATTGTAGGGGCATTCGCACTTTGAGGGGTGAAGAATGACACATCATTACCACACATATTTAGCAAATACAGTTTCACATCCCTGTTTCTGAAGGCAGTGACATCTTGATCACCACTCTGTACCACTTTATTGCAACTATCAGATACATATGACAAGTTGTAGCACCTCCCAGAGTTCAAACCTGGTTCAATGCTCTTCATTACATCTGCAAATATATCCAGCTTCTTTTGACCAATGGACGGCAACGCAGACTTGGAGGACTGCCTTTCTCCTTTCAAGATATATTTGCGGATGCAGTCATTGTGACATTACAAATCTGCCCCAAACACAGCATCTGCATCTTGCAATTCACTGGTTCGCGTGTATACTTCATCCTGAAGAGACAGTGCAGCTCTCAGGAAGGACTTTGCACGGCCTTCCTCCGAGATTCGCCACTTCTTGTATACATTGTTGTGTTTTACATGGCCACATATGAAGCACGGCTTGGAGAAGATGTCTACATTTTCTGCACGTGATGCTGTATTCCGTGCTGCAGTTGAGGAACGTCTCCTCATCTGACCACCAGATGAGGTACTCTGCTGTGCACCTGCGTCAGATGTTGGTGCCAGCTGCAATCGCTCAAGATTCCTTTTGTGTGTGTACCGTTTGTAGCAATCATTATTAACATGGTAGACAAACTTCGCCCGATCAACATAATTCAGTCTCTCTAACACACAGTCCCCTCTAATGCCAGCAGCTTGGATTACTACTAATCTGCCATTCTCTGTCCCTGATGTATTAAGGTTGGGTTCATCTCTTTGGCATATGATGCACCTCTCAGGATCAGTGGATTTGCTAGGTATCGGTGAAGCTGTCCGTCTCCGTTTTCATGGGAAATCGGCCATACTTGATGATGTCCCTATGTACTCGTCAGTGCTGAAAAGAAAAAAAAAGAGCATTAACCTTAATCGGTCACATATAGGAAAAGTGTATGGTTTATTTTTTTGCCTTGGTATTATAATTCAACGATACTAGCTAAGATATTTTTGCTAAAAATGCTTTTTTGATAAATTAAATATTAAAATTACAAATTGTTACAAAATTAAAGCAATCAAATTCTAACAAACTAGTAAATATCTCCATTACTACCGGGTTTCAGAACAACCACCCCAACTAAAATTGTGTCCAATGAGGTCCACTAACAAAACCAGGTGGGTAAGGGATGCAATTGAGAAATTTTGCCAATTTTCGCTATTTTCAACTCAACCTCAAAGGACTACTATTTGTGTTAGAGACTTCAATTCTTTTTCTAAAATTACCTAATATTACATGGTATTCAGATGTGCATTCAAATAAACATTTATATCATCATGAGTTTTTTTGTTGGCCTTCAAATGAAAGAAAGTCTTAATTTCAAGCATAAATAAAATTACGTCACACTTTGACCTCTGGTGACCTTGACTTTCATCTGATGACCTTGAACTTGTTTTCATGTTTTAGATAACTAAACTAGCTTCAATTTAAGCACCAACACAAAACCATAGGTTAATTGTGTGCAATGCTGTGTTCATTTTAATTTCCCCTACCCCTAACTTTTGGTGCGATTTTGCATCAGAGCATTTCTAATAAACTAGTGAATATCTCCATTACTGCCGGGTTTCAGAACAAACACCCTCGCTAAAAATGTGTCCAAGGTGGTCCACTATCAAAATCAGGTGGGTAATTTTGTGGACATAAAATGGATGCAAACGCCCCTTGGCTCCTGGACTATAGAATTTAAGAGCATTTTTTTAATGATATTCTAAAAAAAAAAAAAAAAAACCTCTCTAGCATATACATAAATTAAAGCACATTTTTTAAGCAATTTCCAACCAATGTAAAAATTTACTAACTTAACGTCTATATCAGTATTGAGATTTACTGTTCACGACCATCATTCCATTTCGCATTCCAGTGTCGATGAGTTAGAAATTACGACTCTCTCTCTCTCTCTCTCTCTCTCTCTCTCCTCTCTCTCTCTCTCTCTCTCTCTCTCTCTCTCTCTCTCTCTCTCTCTCTCTCATCATGGCAAACACTTTGAGGTAGAGTTTGGTTATTCGTCTTTTTAAAAAAAAAAAAAAAAAAAACATAGACTGACCCAAATCCTTTAGCTTTATAGACAACATCATCCATTCCCTTTACCTTTTTAGTCCAGTCATTACAGGACTATTTTCTATCAACAAAGAGAGAGAGAGAGAGAGAGAGAGAGAGAGAGAGAGAGAGAGAGAGAGAGAGAGAGAGAGAGAGAGAGAGAGAGGAGAGAGAGAGAGAGAGAGCTTAAAGGGTTAAAGGGTAAAATTTCTCCGGCATTCGGGTTACTTATCAACTTCATATTTCTTATTTCCAGAAGAAATTTGGATAGGATACATTTTTCTTTATCATAAGAAATAACGTAATTGCTAGCAGCTAACTAAAGTTATAAGCAAAATGTGGTTTCGTTTTTCCACTCTCCATGAAAAATGGAAACATTTTAAAATTCTTTATTCTTACTTTTAAAGCGTCATACATTTCAAAGATCACATACCAACTGTTCCTCGGGTTTTGGAGAGCCTTTGCTATTTGTTTATGACCACTGCCAGAGAACTCGATTTTCACTTGTCCTGTTGATCTATTTGACATAAAATCTCTTACTATATTCTCTCGATTCACGTCTGAAGTCATTAAATTCATTATTGGTTGAAAGGATTCCCTCATGGTTAAGTATGTTTCCATTGCATCTATTGTAAATTTGCTATAAGCTCTCTCTCTCTCCGTTTGTCTGTTCCCGCTGTTTATTAAAATATACAGATGTATTTAGAAGTTTTTATACTCATGAATATTACGTTTTTACATATTATAATGAAACTGTCTGTGGTTTTTTTTTTTGTCTCGAAACTCTAGCAAGCATTTCTTTCGAAATGACCAAGAATTATGTTGTGCTCTCTCTCTCTCTCTCTCTCTCTCTCTCTCTCTCTCTCTCTCTCTCTCTCTCTCTCTCTCTCTCTCTCTCTCTCTCTCTCTCTCTCTCTCTCATGTAATCTAGGCTCCTTCCATGTCGACATCTGGTCCCTGGCTTCAGTTTTGTAGTTAGAAATTAGTACTTAGGAAACAGTGTCTTACTAAATATATTTCGATAAACACAGCTACCGACA
>NC_090733.1:33848575-33868575 GCF_036898095.1 Palaemon carinicauda
GTACGACTTGTATCAGGTAATAAGCGTAAAGCCAAGTTATTGAGCCAACAATGTTCCCAATGCAAGTAAACTATTTCATAAAGAAAATATGGAATCGAATTCCTTAAGATTATATGCGTTAAGCAAAGTAAATTATATTATATAATATGGGATGAGTGAAATATGGAACATAGAAAAAAAAGTATTATGGTCAAGGTTGGTCATACATTTCTTGTAAAATTTTATCATAAATAACCAGATATACGAAATAAAAATGTTCACTAGAATATACCGAGATTGAATTTGATGGACAAAAAATACGGCTATCTCTAAGAGTGCATTTCCTATTTTGATAAATTTCTATAATCGACGAAGGTTGAATGGTCAATACCCTTGCATATAATTTATAACCATTTATTCTCTCTCTCTCTCTCTCTCTCTCTCTCTCTCTCTCTCTCTCTCTCTCTCTCTCTCTCTCTCTCTCTCAAACTGAAAGTAGTTTTCTTAACACATCGTAAACTTGAAACGTCTGTTTTAGTCAGTTATCATAAAATCCATTGCCTGTCTAGAAACGTCGAAGTATTTCTCAAAGTTTACGCAAATAAGAGACGCTCGCTGGAAAATGAAGTGCATTAACATTCTCTTTCAGGTGCAGAATGTGGAAGTAAGGCAGGAAAAATCCTAAAGAGTTGAAAGTTTCAGAAATGAGATTAAAGATTACCAGAAGTGACAGATTCATGATTTACAGAATTGGGAGAGTTGAGAGTCCCAAGAGTATGTGATTCTAGAAGTGGGAAATTCGAGAGATTGTATAGAAGAAGAATTCCAAAACTGGGAAACTCGAGACTCGGTAGAAGGAGAGCTTCAGAAGCAGATTATTCGAGATATTCAGTAGAGGTAGGATTTAAAAACCGGGAAACGCGAGATATTTAGTTGATGGAGAGTTTCAGAATTGAAGAAATAGAGAGAACCAGTAAAGGGAGGGTTTAAAGACTGAGAAATTCGAGAGATTAAATTAGGAAGTGGGGAAATCTCAGAACCGAGAAATTCAAGGGATTTAGTAGAGGCAGAGTTTCAGAACTGAGGAAATAAAGAGATTCAGAAGAGGGAGAGTTTCAGAACTAAGGAAATAGAGAGATCCTGTAGATGGAGAATTTAAGGACTGGAAAGTTAGAGAGCTCTAGTAGAAGGAGAGTTTCAGAACTGAGTAAATAGAGAGATTCAGTAGATGGAGAGTTTCAAAGCAGGAAATAGAGAGATTCGGTAGAGGGATAGCTTCAGAAGTAAGGAAAAAGAGAGATTCTGTAGATGGAGAATTTCCGGACTGGAAAGTTAGAGAGCTTTAGTAGAAGGAGAGTTTCAGAACTGAGAAAATAGAGAGATTCACAAGATGGAGAGTTTCCAAACAGGATATAGACAGATTCAGTAGAGGGATAGCTTCAGAACTGAGGAAATAAAAAGATTCAGTAGAGGGAGAATTTCAGAACTAAGGAAATGGCGAGAGTCAGTAGATGGAGAGTTTCAGGACTGAAAAAATCGAGAGCTTCAGTAGAGGGAGATTTTCGGTACTGAGGAAATAGACAGATACGGTAAAGGGAGAGTTTCGGAACTGGGAAATTTGAGATATTTGATAGAGGAAGAGTTTCAGCAATGGGAAATTGGAGAAATTCGGTAGAGGAAGAGTATTGGAAATGGGAAATTCCAGAGACTGTTGAGAGAGAGTTTCAGAACTAGGATATTAGAGAGATTGAAAGTTAAGAATGTTTCAGAAATGGGAAATTCGAGAGTTTCAGACCTTGGAAATTTGAAAGGATTGAGTAGAGGAAGAGTTATAAAATGGGAAATTCAAGACTCGGTAGAAGGAGAGCATTAGAACCGGGAATATTCGAGAAATTCAGTAGAGGTAGAGCTTCAAAGCCTGAAATTCGAGACATTAAGTAGAGGGAGTGTTTCATGCTTGAGGAAATAGGGAGAGATTCAGTAAAAGGAGAGTTTCAGAACTGAGGAATTCAAGACACTCATTAGAGAGAGATTTTCAGAAGGAAATTATTATTATTATTATTATTATTATTATTATTATTATTATTATTATTATTAGTAGTAGTAGTAGTAGTAGTAGTAGTAGTATTATTATTATTATTATTATTATTATTATTATTATTATTATTATTATTAGCCAAGCTATTTAAAGATTTAGTTGAGGAATTCGAGAGATTGAGGAGTGGAGAGTTACAGGAATGAAAAATTCCAGATAGAGAGAGAGCTTCAGAATTAATAAATCAAGAATTTCAGAAGCAGGAAAGTTTCGAAACTGACGATTTTGAAAAATTCAGTAGTAATGAGAGTTTCGAGCCTGGAAAATACCCAAAGAATCAATAGAAGGGTAGTTTCAGATCTGAAAAATTCGTTATATTCAGAAGTGAGCTAGTTTCATGGCTGGAAAATCTTACAGCTTCAGTAGAGGTAGAGTTTCAGTGCTGAGAAATTCGAAGGATTAAACTGCTTTAAGGTGTCAGAGCTGGGATATTCAAGAGGGATTTAAATGTTGGAGATTCCAGATATGGGAGATTCATGTAACACATATTATCTGGTTAAAGAAAAAAAAAAAAAAAAAAAAAAAAAAAAAAAAAAAAAAAAAAAACCTACAGTAAATACTAGTGAGATTTAAAAGTCGGGTAGTCAGAAATGGATGATTTCAGTGTGATTTAGACAAGGGGGAGTTCAGAAATGGAGATTCAAGTGCGATTTAGAGGTAGAATTTAAAAAAAAAGAATGGCGATTAGGGTGAGATTTAATAGTTGGAGAGTTCAGAAATGGGAGATTCGAAGGAGATTTAAAAGTGGTAGACTTCAGGAAAAGGGAGATTTGATTGAGATTTAGAAGTAGGCTTTTCAAAAAATGGGAGATTCAAATGAGGTTTAGAAACTTGAAGCTTCAGAAATTGGAGATTCAAGTAAGATCTAGAAGAAAGAGACTTCTGAAAGGAAAAATACGAGTGAGATTTAGAAGTTGGAGATTTCAGAAATGGGAGATTGGCGTGAGATTCAGAAGTGTGAGAATTAAAAATGGGAGATTTGAGTGAGATTTAGAAGGTGTAGAGTTCAGAAGTGGGATATTCGAGTAAGATTGATAAGTGGTAGACTTCAGAAATGGGAGAATAGAGTGATATTTAGAACTGGGATTTCTCAAAAATGGGAGATTTGAATAAGATTTAAAAGTGGGAGATTTCAGAAATAGGAGATTGGAGTGATATATAGAAAAGGTAGATTCCACAAATGGGAGATTCGAGTGACTTCAGAAATGAGATATTCGAGTGAAATTTGATTTTTTTAAATGGTACATTGGAATTAGATTTAGAAGTGGGAGACTTCAGAAATGTGAGATTCGAGTGAGAATTAGAAGTAAGGTTTTTTCAAAAATAGGAGATTCGAATATGATTTAGAAGTGGGAGATTACAGAAATGGAAGATTAAAACAACATTTAGAAATGGGAGACCTCAGAAATGGTAGATTCGAGTGAGATTTTGAAGTGGGAGACTTCAGAAATGGGAAATTCGAGTAAGATTTAGAAGTGGGACACCTCAGTAATGAGAGATTGAAGTGAAATTTAGAGATGGGAAAATTCAGAAATGGGAGATTCGATTGAGATTCAAAAAGTAGGAGACTTATGAAATGGGAGATTCGAGTGAGCTTTAAAAGTGGGAACCTTCAGAAATTGGAGATTGTAGTAAAATTTAGACGTGGGAGAGTTCATAAAGGGGAAATTCGAGTGAGATTTAGACGTGAGGTAGTTCAGAAATGGAAGTTTCCAATACGGTTTAGAATTGAGAATGTTCGGAAATGGGGAACTCGAGTAATATTTAGAAGTGGGAGACTTAAGAAGTGGGTAATTCAATTAGGTTTAGGAGTGGGAGATTTAAGAAATCGGAGATTTAAGTGAGATTCAAAAGTGGCAGTGTTAAGAGATGGGATATTCAAGTTAGTTTTACAAGTGGGAGACTTTGTAAATGGGAGATTAAAGTGAGAATTAAAAGTGGGATACTCATCAAAAGATGGTTCGATGGATATTGGGAAGTGGGAGTCTTCAGAAATATGAGATTCGAGAAAGATTTAGAGGTGAGGGAGCTCAGAAATGGGAGATTCCAATGATATTTAGAGGTGGGAGAGCTCAAAAATGGGAGATTCTAGTGAAATTTAGAGGTGGGAGGATTCACTAATGAGAAATTTGAGTGGGATTTAGACGTTGAAGAGCTAAGAAATGAGAGATTCGAGTGTGATTTAGGAGTGGGAAACTTCAGAAACGGGAGATTTGATTAAGATTTAAAAGTGGGAGACTTCAGAAATGGAAGATCCAATATAGATTTAGAATTGAGACTTCAGAAATCGTATATTTAAGGAAGATTTAGAAGTGTGAGACTTCAGAAGGAAATGGGAGAATTCAGTGAGATATAAAAGTGGGAATGTTCATAAATTTTAAGTTCTAGTGAGATTTGGAAGTGGGAGAATTTAGAAATGGAAGATTTGAGTATTATTTAGACCTGTGAGAGTTAAAAAATGGGAGAGTCGAATGATATTGCGACGTGGGAGAGTTGAAAGATTAAAGATTCGAGTGAGATTGAGACGTACGAGAGTTGAGAAATGGAAAATTTGAGTGAAATTTTGAAGTGAGAGTTCAGAAATATGATATTTCAGTGAGATTTAGACGTGGGAAACTTCAGAAATGGGATATTCAACCGATATCTAGAATAAGGAGAGTTCAGAATTTGGATATTTGAGTGAGATCCAGAAGAGGGAGAGTTCAGATATGGAATTTTTGAGTGAGATTTGGAGTGAGTGAGTTCCGAAATAGAAGATTCGAGCAAGATCTATACGTGGGAAACTTCAGAAATGGGATATTCTAATGAGATTAAGAAGTGAGAGAGTTCAGATATGGGTGAGTTGAGTGATTTATAAGTGGACGCGTTCGGAAATGGGAGATTTGAGTGAGATTTAAAAGTAAGAGAGTTCAGAAATAGAAGATTCGAGAAGGATTTATATGTGGGAGAGCCCAGAAATGGGAGATTGCATTGAGATATAGACACAGGAGACTTCAGAAATGAGAGTTTAAAGTAAAATTTAGCATTGAGAAACTTCAGAAATTTGAGATTTGAGGGAATTTTAGAAGTGGGAGAGTTCAGATATGGGATATTTGAGTGACATTAAAAAATGGAAAAAGTTCAGAAGAGGATGATTCGATTAAGATTAAGATGTGGGAGAGTTCAGAAATGGGAGATTTAATTGAGATTTTAATGTAGGATAGGTAAAAAATAGGAGAATCGATCGAGATCTAGACGTGGGAGAGTTCAGATATGGGAGATTAGAGTCATATTTAAACGTGGAAGTTCATAAATGGGAGACTAGAGAAAGATTTAGACGTGTGAGAGTTAAAAAAATTGTGATTTTAGTGAGATCTATAATTGGAAGTTCGAAAGGGGAGATTTGAGTGAGATTTAGAAATTTGAGAGCTCAGAAATGGGAGACAGTAGTGATATTTAGAAGCAAGAACATTAAAAATTATGAAATGTAATTTTCAAGTGAGATTTAGATTCGGGGAAGATCAGAGATAGGATATTCGAGTGAGTTTTAGGAATAGAAGAGTTAAAAAAAGGATATTAGAGTTACATTTAAACGTAGGTGAATTAGAAAATGGAAGATTGGAGTAGGATTTAGAAGTGGAAGGTTTCAGAAATGAAAAAATTAGGTTATATTTAGAAGGAAGTGAGTTCATAAATAAAAATTCAAGCAAGATTTAGACAGGAGAATTCAGCAATGGGAGTTTACAGTAATATTCAGATTTGTAAATCTTCAGAAATGGGAGATTGGAGTGAGATTTACAAGTGGGAGATTTCAGAAATGTGAGATTTGAGTAAAATTTAAATTTCGGAAATCACAGAAATGCTAGATTAGTGGGAGATTTAGACCTGGGAGAGTTCAAAATCTGGAAATTTGAGTGAAATTCCGATGTGGGATCGTGCTGAAATAGGAGATTCAAGCTAGGTGATATTTAGACATAGGAAAGTTAATAAATGGGAGACCAGAGTAAGATTTAGACGTGGAGGAGTTAAAAAAAATGGAAGATTTGAGTAGGATTTAGAAGTGAGTGAGTTCCGAATGGGAGATTTGAGTAGGATTTAGAAATAAGAAAGTTCAGAATTAGGAGTTTAGAGCAAGATTTAGACATAGGAGATTTAAAAAATTTGAGATTTGGGTAAGATTTGCAAGTGGGAGAGTTCAGGACAGGGAAACTAAATGGAAATTTAGACGTGGGAGAGTTCAGAAATAGGAGATTTAATGCAGATTTAAAGGTGGGAGATTTCGGAAATGATGATTTGAATAAGATTTAGGAGTAGGGGATATCAGAAATGGGATATATGCGTGAAATTTAGAAGTTGGAGATTTCAGAAAAAAACGTAGGGTTGAGTGAGACTTAGAAGTGAGAGAGTTCCGATATAAGAGATAGGAGTGAGAATTAGATGTGGGAGATTTTATAAATCGGAGAGGCCTTTTGCAACGCAAAGAATGCCCTATATAAAGTTCTAACTTTTCCCATACCACATGCCCTTCTCCTTCTCTCCACCGATGCTAGTGATGCTGTCGGTGCAGTACTGGAGCAGGTGATCAACGGCTCGCCTCGCCCAGTTTTTGTACGTCAAAAGAACACTATTAGTAGATTACTCTCATCAATCGCTCCACTCATTGGCTTGAGGCCATCACCATTATAACTGCAACATCAGCCTCATGTACATACGCCTTACTCTCATGGTGGATAGAAAGAACTTGGTATCCCTGAGAATATTTTTACTGAAAGATATACCACTTTAACCTCTCAATTGTAGATATTATTAGCAAATCTCCTAGGCATCACCCTACATCAGCCATCCGCCTACAATCCTGCACCTAACAGAAAAGGAGAACACTTTCATAACACCCTCGAAACAGCTTTGATATATCACTGCAAATACTAATTGGTCTACTCAGCTTACTTGGGTCTTACTTGGATTAAGAACCACTCCTAAGGATGCCCTGGATATGTCAGAAGCTGAAATGGTGTATGGTGACCTATTGGTCGTCCCAGTTGAATTATTTCCGTCTGAAACCGCCTCCAACAATCTCCAGCGCCTAGGTCATGTTGTGGAGAAATTTACTTCCTGCAATCAAGACTCACAAGCACCAGTGAAAAAACACATACTGTAAAATTTTAACATCATAACTCGTATCTTCGTTCGCTCTGACCCTTGGGAGCCACCACTGACTCATCCTTACATGGGCCATTTCATTGTTATTCCTGAAAACTTTCCGTGTTATCACTTACAAACCGAAGATTTTCTTAATTACCATTTTCGGCACAGAGGACTTGTTCTCCATTAATCGCCTAAAATCTGCATATCTACAGTTCGGCTACCTAAGACAGGGCTACTGATTTCACTTGCATGTCTGTTTTAGGGAAGGAGGCATGTAGTGCGTGTGTATCACACATGCTCATACATTTTAATGCGATTACTCTCTCTCTCTCTCTCTCTCTCTCTCTCTCTCTCTCTCTCTCTCTCTCCACACTTATAATAGAAAGACCTGTTTAAGCTTGATATTGCAAGTTTCATATTATCAAAGTCTTGGTCATTATTGTCCTCAACTGTTTGTATTTAAGCTTGTGAAGCCGCAGGAAGAAACCAGTCATGCCCAGGCTCTTTTTTATTTTTAGTTGCAGTGTGCCACAGACCTTGGGGGTTTTCAAATTGTTATTCATGTAAAGAAAATTGTGCCACAAAACATAATAACAGGTGGCCTTCGTGCTTCTAATGTTTACCATTTCATCGTAGTTACAAATTTTGTTAAATTCACTGATGCTGTTTGGTATTATGAATATTTTACGTGACCTTAATATTAAAATCTTGGTATATAATTCATTAGGTTATACTGATTAGTTTCATATATATTTTACGTACCATTAACATAGAAATATTAATATTTGATAAATAAGGATATGTTGCTTAAGCTTTCCTTGCATAACAGTTAAGGGCTGTCAATATTATATGTTCATATGCAAGTAGATACTTAGATTTTTATATTTTATGTAAGATGCCAAAAAAGTGCTTTTACTGTAAAGAAAAAAAAATGCTTAAATCATCAAGAGACATCAAAATCTTTTATGGATAAGAGTTTCATGCGTCCGTACGTTAGAATATCATCATCTGTGATTTCAAAATCTTACAAAGACTGACATGGAAGTTTCTCAAGTATTTTTTAACTTCATGGCCTATTCAAATTATGTTGCAACGATTTTAATCCTAGCTACATAATTAGGGAATTGATATAAACTTTAACACTGTGTAACTAATTTAGTGTTCTTGTATTGTGGTATTGTCGTTTTAACTTATTTACAATTATCTGAATTATATTTTAGTAAGAAGACAAATGGGTACGATTTCACGTAACTGGATGATGGATATTGTGTCCTCATTTATATTAGTTATCTGCCCACATGGGCAG
Organism: Palaemon carinicauda; assembly: GCF_036898095.1. Taxonomy (NCBI): domain Eukaryota; kingdom Metazoa; phylum Arthropoda; class Malacostraca; order Decapoda; family Palaemonidae; genus Palaemon; species Palaemon carinicauda. The sequence continues at coordinate 33,857,080 of NC_090733.1, forward strand.
ACTTATCGAAAGGTAACTACATTATGTGTGGTTTTTCTTTTTCGGCGGTTCCATGAGAATAATTGCTTTGTTTATCCCACTAAGCGTCCAAGTGTTACTCCGTATGTCACAGATCATTCGTCTATCAAAATCTAAATAATTTGCCTTGGAGAAAGTGTCAATTTATCGTTTGTTTTTTCTTTCATTTTAGGACCTAAACGTTTAAAGCGAAAAGGAATCAGAGGTAAGAGAATTTACGGTATGGAAGAAACAGATTAAGTAGGAAAATTTTGCTCTTAGATATCTAATAGTGGATCTTTTCAATTCTGTCATTGATGATCTTGATATTGAAGCAATTTAATTTGCCTTGACAATTACTTTTAAAAGTATTTGTTCACAGTAGAAAATTACATCCATTCATTCATATAGTACACTCAAATTCCCTTTTTCTTGAGAAATAAGTCTCTAAAGCCTATTTTATAGAATACCTCTTAATTAATGATTAATATTTGATAACGATAGAAGTTTATCAGTAGAACGATTAAACGAACACATATCTCATATACATGTATTTATTCACAGACAGCAACATAGGTGTAAATATGTTGAAAACACCTGAGCCAGTAGTCATACACCAATATCCGCCGAAAATAATTATAAACGCAAATGCAGGCTAAATGTAGAATGGAGGCTAAAACTGCTGAAAATTTACTTGATTCTTAAAATGGCCTTATCTGTGAAAAATATAATTTGCTCATACAAAGTTATACCAATGAATTCATCAACATCGGGAGAGAAGATATCTTGAACCGCTTTCTCTATTTTCTATATACCTCCTGAAGATACAGATAATTAAGGAATATCAGATTTAAAAGGCCTCTTTCACTACACATGACATTTTCAGCTCCTTCATCAAACGACATCTCTCTCTCTCTCTCTCTCTCTCTCTCTCTCTCTCTCTCTCTCTCTCATATATATATATATATATATATATATATATATATATATATATATATATATATATATATATATATATATAAATTAACTACTCTCTTGATCTCTTTCTATTTCATAAGGATAACTCTCATGATAGATAAACAGCTATCGTGTAATTCTCTAATCTAAGTTATGAAATTATATTAACCTTTAATCAAGACAATAACAATAATGAATCTGGTTATATTTTTCTAATGAGTCACCAGAAATCTGCCTATGCACTTTCTTTATCATCTGTTGTAAGCAGTTTTATTTTCTACCTAGAAAGCTAACTGTATTCTAGGTCAATCCCATTGCAAGTTTACCAACAAAACATATCCTTCTCTGTAATACTCGTAAAAACAGAGTAAGTATATACCATAGAATTCTATATACCCGTTCAACACCAAAACCCGAATGCATGACCAGATGGACTTTGATGTGTCATGATGATACAAAAAAAAATATTGCATCTTAATCAGAGTGATACGATGTAAATTAGAGTTGAAGTAGAATTTTGCAAACTATTTTTTCTATTCTGGAATGCCATGGGCTTATAAACTATTACTAGAACTAATGCTCACTTCAGCAATCCTTACTATAGATTCAATATTCTAACTGTTTGAAGAATTTTTTTTCTATTGCTCTCCTGTATCATATATTGTCCCTGGTAAGTTAAAAATTGTTCTTATTTAGATGCAATGATTTGATGTAATCTAAATTTGTTTTGTTTCATATAATAAATGTCCAGTATCTTAATCTGGATGTTAATTAATAAAAATGTAAAGGAATGAATAGTTAAACCATTTTGACACATACACCTAAGATGAGACTTTTTCCCAATGTTTTATTATTCACGAGAAAAAGTAATAGAGTAATCCTCATCGGATTTAAATTATGATAATTTCAATATATGTTTTAATGAATTATTTATACTGAGCCATAGGATGTTAGATTTTTCACCCTGGAGAAATCAATAACGAAAATACTACCATAAAGGCAATAAGTTATCTGATATTTTCCATTATAACTAATATTTCAATGGAATGCAATTGTTTTATTACAACTCAAATGGTCATGGTTCCTTATATTTCCATTAAAATCATCCGGGTAAAGCTAATCTATAATATTGAAGAACAAAAAATTATAAATCTTCATCTAGTATCATAACTATAAATTCAGTGTTTGTTATTCAAATTCTTATTAGAAAACGTAATACTCTTTGATATAGGATTAAGAATGTATTTCTACAATATTAGGCAAAGCTCGAAGCAATATCTTATATATTGAATATAATTATATACATAACATTACAGTTTATATGAATAAATCCAACTCATTGTAGTGTATCAAAGGTCTGAGAAGTATTTACAGGTCACATAATTAAGATAAAATTTCTACATTTACGATTAAGGTTTCAGCACACGAACAGACAAAAACAGGCACTCATATATAATTCATGTATGTACTATTTTTTTCTGTTGCATCTTTCCAATTAATGGTTAGACTACAATTGTTATGTTTCCTGATCGAACATTACATTTATGTTGTTTAAAAAGATCTCGAAACAATAATAAAACAATATACGGTTTATTTCAACAAATGAAGATCTGTAACCTTACTATTTATAAGAAAGGAGTATAAAAAGTAATCAATGGTAAGAATAGAATAAAATGTCATGTAATAAAATCATGCTCTCTCTCTCTCTCTCTCTCTCTCTCTCTCTCTCTCTCTCTCTCTCTCTCTCTCTCTCTCTCTCTCTCTCTCTATATATATATATATATATATATATATATATATATATATATATATATATTATATATATATATATATATATATATATATATATATATATATATATATATATATATATATATATATATATATATATTTAAATGCGTGTGTATGTGTGTAGTAAGTTTGCATGTCCGTGCGTCCACGTGTGCGTTGTTTTGTGTCCTTTTAGTTTTAAAATATTTTATTTCTAGAATTATACGAAATTTTAAATCCTTTTCACCCACGTTCATCAATTGATTCATAATAATAGACTGAAGTGTGTTACTTTGTAACAAGATAATATAAAAGAGACTTAAGTAAAACAAATTGTGCCTCATCACGTTTCGATCAACAATGTACTACCAACTCTATTGTAACTCATTCAACAACGCACATCCATCACAAATGCGATTACCTTTTCACGAAAACGACAAAATGAAAAATATCCTGGTATGCTAGCGATAGGTAATACATCTTGATAACTAAAATCCTTTTTACATTCTCGCCTGGAACCGTCAGGGAAAGTCAAGCAAAAGGAGGTTTTCCATTTCCAGTGGGTTGCAGCAGATAAATCAAGTTTTCGTTGGGATTTTGGAAGCTACTATGTTCACCTTGGGAGTTCATTCGTCATTACATCAGCGGAAGTAAGGTTTTTGTTTTCATCTTTTCCTGCATGGCAACTTGAAACGGAAAATCTTACCGATAATTTCATGGAAATAACTTTTCATAAGATGCCCAGATTTATATTAGCCTTTTTCATTATTCTATTATCGAAAAATCTATTATTGGTTAAATTTTCCACTATAAACGATGGCCACTTTGGATAGTGTAAAAGTTTGGGAGGTTAATTAAAAAAAAAAAAAAAAAAAAAAAAAAAAACATACATCCGGTTACAAGTCATCGTCAACTATTTCACGAATTGAATATACAGCAGACTGACTTGGCTCTTAAATGATAGGTGGATCTATAATAACGTGTATTTGTTTGTGATTTACATCTTATAGCAGGCTTTAATTTATCAATTAACTCAAATATCGAATGTATTATGTGATATAAAATTCATGATGTCTAAAGGCCTTCGCATTACAGTTTATACTTATTCTAAAACAGGATATGACATCATTAGCAAGATACTATATCGTATTATCTCTATTTAACATAATCCCGAAATTTTTATGTCCCCTGTAATGATTGCGCCAAAAAAAAAAAAAAAAAAAAAAAAAGATATAAGCTAAATGTATCTTAATTCATCTTCACTTCGTTATAATCACTGCAAATTCTAATGCATGTCATTCTTTTAAGTTATGTTCCATACCGGCTTTCAGACAACCCTAACGTTGTCGACCATCAATGGGAGATTCTCCTCCGTAGAGTTCAGGGATTTTTCAAAGAGATAAACAAAAGTTATTCGTTTGCTGGGAGAGCAGAACAAAAGAATTTCATAATTTCATTGAAGGCGGTGTTAATAGAGGAACCATATCAATTGCTTCAGAAAGGCAGGGATATTAATTTTTTTTTTTTTTTTTATTATTTTACGGCCTTCGAAGGATTGTGTGTCAGTGCCGTCGTGTCTTTAGATAGGACTTAATATTAGTTAAAGGAACTAAAAACTGATATTTAGAAGCCATCTACACACTTATATTCAGATAAAATATGTTTATATAACATGCTTATCCTAAGGAATATATGAAATACACTCGTGTGCATATATTGAGACGGACGCAGGATTGAATATAGTTTATTGCAAGTTTGAGGATATTTATATGGATGCTCAAGAATTAGGTTAATATTCTAGTATCTAATTGGATTGTTTTTCTTTCACAATGTAAGCAGCATCTCAGTCCCGTTCGTTCACCTTTGCGAGTCTATAATAATCCAAATCAAGAGTATTTTCTCGCCAGATTTCCAAGAAATTTAACTATTGTAGTCTCAGTTTTCCTTTAGCTTTTTATTTTACAAGTTTGTAATCGAGTAAAGCTCTTTTACGCAATAACATGATCAAAGGTTGTAAAGATTTATTTATAGCTCACGGAATGCAGTGGAGCTAAACCAGTATTGTCAACAGTAGACGCGACTGTATAAGGCAGATTCTATTCAAGTCTCAGTCAGACTCCATTATGTTTATGTTTTCTTCCACTGTGATGAGAAGAAGATGTATACAAAGCCAAGTATTTTTCCAGTTGTTAAAAACAAAAAATAACTTTCATTTATAAAATGTTAGTTAAAAATTCTTAGTCCATAAGTGTGAAATATATTGCATCTCAGATTTGATATGGAAAGCTACACTTCATGAACCTTTGATATTTTGTTCGTAATATTTACATTTTTGGGCATAAAACTGGCAACAAAACTGACCCCACTGATAGTTTTATTTTGAAATAAACATTTATTGCCATGTTTTTCACAAGAACCAACACAGTCTTTTGTCCGAATGAGTGAACATTCATTAAAATTATTGTGCAATTGACCCGTCATTAATGACTGCTAATTATTAATGTAGGTATGCACACACACGCAGTCCTTCTCACCATGTTATGAATAAACTTTCTACCCACAACCAGAGGGAAATGTCACCGAAGATATATATATATATATATATATATATATATATATATATATATATATATATATATATATATATATATATATATATATATATATATATATATATATATATATATATATATATATATATATATATATATATATATATATATATATATATATATATATATAAAACGTCGCGAAAAATCTATTTTTGGGTGAGGTTGGCATGTCGTCCTGATGGAAGTTCCTATTAGGTAGCTTTCTAGGGTATGTTTGACTACAGTGATATTCCTAGAGAAGTTCCTATTAGGTAGCTTTCTAGGGTATGTTTGACTACAGTGATATTCCTAGAGAATTTTACATTAAGGTATCAAGAATTCTAGCTCCTGGAGCGAATATCCCTAAAAAATCTCACAGGGATATCTCATAATATCAGAGGACGTATTCTTGACATGTCACATAGCTATCTTCACCCCGAACGATATTAACGCTGCGAGGGGGTACAGTGACAAGAATCTGAAACGAGAATAAAAAGAGAGTCGCTTATTAGGCATCTCTCCTATTCCGTTTCCAGTGTGTATCTGATGAAGGCGGTAGTGCCCTCTTTATTTCTTGTAGTGATATACAAGGTATTACAGATACTGTACTATGGGGAGGGGTCAACAAACCCTTTTATAATAAAAGGAAGGGCGGGTCCATGAGGACGACATGGCTACCTCACCCAAAAATAGATTATTCGCTTCGCTCAAAATCTGTTTTTTGGGCTCAGGCCATGTCCTCCACATGGAAGTTTACTAGAGCATTACTGTATCTGTGGATTCTCAATCAGTGCCGTACTCTCAAGAAAGTATTTTCCCTGTCCGTCTAGACCTAGAGACCTATGGTGTTACCGTCATACATCATTTCATATAAGCATGAACTATTTTAGTGCTTCCTGCCCCCTACAGGGAAGAGTCGTACTAGACTCTGGAAAAAGTCTCGAGGAGTACATAAAATTTTATGGATGACAAAATGACAAGTTTGTATAGTGGTCTCGCCCTATACAATATAAAGCAAAGTTTGTATAAGAGTCACCAATGTCAATATGAATTTGTGACACCTTCCCCAATGTGACTACTCTTATAAACTATTGGATAATGGTTGTATCCACATAGGAACAAATTTTACCTCTTTGCCACCAACCCGTTAGGGTACCACGTCAACCCTTCCAAGGAAGGGTTAGAGTGAGTGGACTTTCGGTTGAATCAGGGAACAGTCTTAAAAGACAAACCGTGATAAAAATATCCATATTTTAATCTTAATGCTCAGTACATTTCTAATAAAATGATTGTGGAAAAATGAGGCGCAGGGTTCACTATGAACTAGTTTATTAACCCTGGAACGGTACGGTGGGTCGTCCGCGACCCCGAGCGTCAAAAAAAAGAGGTTTATCTCACGTGACTCACCCCAGTGACTGAATTTGTGGGTGATCGACCTGCAGTAGGTGTCTCGCCTACAAGCTCTAGTAGTGTCCAGATGTGCATTGCTGTAGCAGTACTCCTTCCCCGATTTCTGAGACGCATCGGGGTCGAGCACGACCGAGTTTACCCTTCTAAGGTAATTTGCCTAATTATCAAAGTTATTACGTATTATGAAATTGTCGTAGAATGGTGCAACTTGTATAGGTTATCAGTTGTGGAAAGTCTTGGTGGATTTTTTGGCTACAATGTGCATGATTTTTTTTTTTAGTTAAAATGTCGTTCATCACCACGAGGACCATTTTACCGCGAGTGCCCCTTTTTCATTTTTTTTTCATTTTTTTGCCAAGTAATTTTTCCGTAAGATATTGCCAAATAGTGTCGTAAAACTTTTGCTTTTTTAGTGTTGGAAAGTGTGTCTAGATGATCTGGCTATCCTTGCGTGACTTTGTTTTTGTCAGATACGACGTAGTTATTGGTATATGGGGTATTGACCTGCGGTTGCCAATTTCTGTTTTTTTTTCAATATTTGTAAAAATTTACTACGTAGTAAGGAATTGCCGTATATTATTGATTCTTTTTTCATGTTTATGTGTTAGAAAGTGTGCCTTGATGGTTGGGCTAACACGTGCATGTCTTTTTTTTATCTGAGATGCCGTATATTAGACTGTTGGGCATTTTTCCGCGAGTGCCCCTTTTTATTTGTTTTGCATTTTTTTGCTTAGTCATGTTACCGTAAGGAATTGGCAAGTAATGTCGCAAAACTTATATTTTTATAGTGTTGGAAAGTGTTTCTAGATGATCTGGCTACCCATGCCTATCTTTTTTTTAGCCAGATATAGCATATATATAGGTATGTGTTCGATTTTCCTGTGATTGCCATTTTTTCGTTTTTTCCCATTTCTTTCAAAATTACTACGTACTAGGGAACTATCACAGAGTAATGATTCATTTAGATGTTTATTTGTCGGAAAATGTGCCTTGATGGTTTGCTTAGCACGTGGCTGAAATTTTTGTTTTCTGAAATGCGTATAATAAAATGTTGGCCATTTTTCCGCGAGTGCCCCTTTTTATTTGTTTTGCATTTTTTTACTTAGTCATGTTACCGTAAGGAATCGGCAAGAAGTGTCGCAAAACTTATATTTTTATAGTGTTGGAAAGTGTTTCTAGGTGATCTGGTTACCCATGCCTATCTTTTTTTTAGCCAGATATGGCGTATATATAGGTATGTGTTCGATTTTCCTGTGATTACCATTTTTTCGTTTTTTCCCATTTCTTTCAAAATTAGTACATACTAAGGAACTATCACAGAGTAATGATTCATTTAGATGTTTATTTGTCGGAAAATGTGCCTTGATGGTTTGCCTAGCACGTGGCTGAATTTTTTTTTCTGAAATGCCGTATATTAGAATGTTAGCCATTTTTCCGCGAGTGCCCCTTTTTATTTGTTTTGCATTTTTTTGCTTAGTCATGTTACCGTAAGGAATTGGCAAGTAGTGTCGCAAAACTTATATTTTTATAGTGTTGGAAAGTGTTTCTAGATGATCTGGCTACCCATGCCTATCTTTTTTTTAGCCAGATATAGCGTATATATAGGTATGTGTTCAATTTTTCGGTGATTGCCATTTTTTAGTTTTTTCCCATTTCTTTAAAAATTACTACGTACTAAGGAACTATCACAGAGTAATGATTTATTTAGATGTTTATTTGTCGGAAAATGTGCCTTGATGGTTTGCCTAGTACGTGGCTGAGATTTTTTTTTCTGAAATGCCGTGTATTAGAATGTTGGCCATTTTTCCGTGAGTGCCCCTTTTTATTTTTTTTGCATTTTTTGCTTAGTCATGATACCCTAAGGAATTGGCAAGTAGTGTCGCAAAACTTGTATTTTTATAGTGTTGGAAAGTGTTTCTAGATGATCTGGCTACCCATGCCTATCTTTATTTTTAGCCAGATATGGCGTATATATAGGTATGTGTTCGATTTTCCTGCGATTACCACTTTTTTGTTTTTTCCTATTTCTTTCAAAATTACTACGTACTAAGGAACCATCACAGAGTAATGATTCATCTAGATGTTTATTTGTCGGAAAATTTTGTTTACTTCTTTTTTGATTGAATATCATCAAATTTTTTTAGCTAAAATATTATATTGTTTTACATTTTTTTTTCGATTTTATTTCCTTTCAAATTTTTTTTTTTTTTTTGGGTCAGAATTTTAATTTCATAGTCGTAAAATAATCGACAATTATCCAGCAAACCACCATACAATTTTTATGTATATCCAAGAATAATTAGATTAGTAAATAACACCTTGAAATTGACATACCCTTCCTACATTTCAAGTGGCAGATTAGGGAGTCTGAGTCAGTGTGGTTGGCGGCCATATTGTGGACATATCCGAAGCGTAAGTTGCCCTATCTATATATATTCTTGTTCCCTATAGAATTTGTGATATTTTGGTATATTTTTACTTGCATAAATATCATATTATATATTAAATATATGTATTTTTTACGAAATTTCTAAGTACTCAAAAAAATTACCTTTAGATATGGCCCCTGATATAAATGTAATTTACAAAATAATGAAGATTTCTTTACATATTTCTATTTTAAGGTAACATATGTTTATTCCCTAAAAAAAATTAGCCACTTCCTATTTCATTTGGGTACCCAAAAAAATTCATGAAATTTGGACAAATTTTTTTGGCCAAAAAAAGTTACCCTTTTTTTCTCATTTCAGATCTTCACCTCCATGGGTCTGACTTCATCCAATATACATCAAGATATGTCTTAAACATTCAAGAATCAATTCCTAAAAGGATTTGTGTATATATGTATAAACTTTTTTTATGAATTTTTATGTAAGGTCTTTTTTTCTACTTAATTTTTTAAAATATTTATAATAAAGTTTTTCTGCAGATGAGTAGTATTTATCTTTACAGTTGTTTTAACCATCCATTGAAGTTTTTTTGGCAAAGGAAAAAAGGAGGTTACTGCAAAAACTGATTTTTCAAGAATTTTTTTTGGGGTCGGGGTCGCGCGCGTCCGAGTATACCCTTAAAGGGGTGTCCTATGAGTGTACCTATCCAGGGTTAAAATTCAATAAACGTACATATCAGATCAATATTTATAAAGTTTTATAAAATTTGGATGATATATATCAAAGAATGAAGAAAAACTGTCAACAGAAAAAATATTGTTTCGTCTACTAGGAAACAGATTTGCCACTTCAATTGAATTATTAGTTATAATGATATAGTCTTTATACTGTTAATTTACACTAGCGTAAAAAACGCTTGGCACAAGTGTCCGTATTGTGCTATACTTCACCGACGACAATGTTATAGTTCGTAAGGACAATTTCGTGGCCTATCGCTCAGTGTGTAGTAACCTACAGTGACTACAAACCCACCCTCTTAATTAATCGTCCCAAATTAATTACACGGTTCCTCGCAGATTTAAAACAGAAGGTTAAAGAATTCTACCTGCTGCTACCACAGAACTCTTAAGTTGCTCCACTAGCTTCGCATTGTGCGTAAAGAACACCTTGGGTGACTACCAGCCGATGTCCAAACGAGAATGTTAAAAGACCATATAATTTAAAGAGATTTTATGGAAGAGGCAACTTTCCTCGGATCATAACTAACGGGTGTACTGTCTAGATCCCTTCTGCGAATAACACTGGTGAGTTTCGCCCTTAGTTATAGAAAACTTTGAACCCAGGGATTTTCTTCTGAACAGCTGTCCTCCCATAAAATCTGAAGTTCTATGAAGATAGACCTTAGGCACTCCACTGGACATAAATATACATCTTCATTCAGAGGGGAGATTCTCCAGGGACCCCACCTGTTGGTGGGTAGCTTGTTCTTGGTGAGAGACGTTGGGTCTGGAAATAGATTCAGTTCTCCCTCCAAGAAATGGACGTGGCCTTCCTCTCTAGAGAGAGCCAGTATTTTACTAACTCTGGCCCCCAAAGCGAGTACAAGCAGAAATACTGAAGCCTCATAATATCTTCTGGTTTCCTTCAAAAGTCTGAACTGACTTTTAACACCGAATCTTTTTCTCATCGTTAAGGAGAGAAAATCAGGAGATGTAGGTTCCGGGTTTTCTGTGATGAGGCGAAGACAGTCGACTTTTGTACTCAGTGAGACAGGGATGGATCCGGTAGCGGTACGAATTTTAGTCATAGTTCCAATACCAGAGGGAACCACACGCTATTTGGCCACTTGTGGGCCACTATTGCTGCTTTCCCTTTGAAGGATCTCAGCTTATCGAGGACCTTCAAAAGGAAGTTGTGCGGAGGGAACAGATAAATACTGGACCATCTGTTCCAGTCCAGGGACATAGCCTCCACTGCCTCCGATAGCGGATCATCGTATGGGGAAACGTAAAGATCTATTTTCTTGTTGTCTTTCATTGCAAAGAGGTCTATCTGTAGCTCTGGGACTTGACTCGAGATGAAGGAGAACGATCCTGCGTCAAGGGACCATTCTGACTCTATAGTTGTAAACCTGGATAGAGCGTCTGCCGTCACATTGCGGAACCCTTGAATTTGAACTGCTAACAGGTGCCATTTCTTCCTTTCTGCTAAGCGGAAGATGGCCAACATCACTTGGTTGATTTGAGGTGACCTCGACCCATGTCAATTCAGGCATCTCACTACCACCTCGCTGTCTAGAACCAGTCTTATGTGGGTTGAGTGGCGAGGAGAAACTTTCTTTAGTGTCAGAAGTACTGCCATGGCTTCTAGAAAGTTGATGT
>NC_090733.1:33876075-33901075 GCF_036898095.1 Palaemon carinicauda
CGGTGAATTAGGTAATCGATTCTCTTGGTGCCTAGGCTATTTGCTTATGGAGCCTTAGTATACTTTATCATACTCCCCGGTTGCTTTCTTTTCTTCGGAGAAGGTATGCAATCCCTTTCCCTCTGTTTAAGCCTTGGGCTTATCCCTAAGTGGTTTTTTCCGAATTTATTTTCGATAAAACTATACTAGGGTGTTACTGTACCTTCCTGTTCCAGCAAAGTCTGGTTCAAAGAGGGACAGAACAACAGAGTCTGAGTCCGTGTTGTCTGGCTTGGGGCAGAGTCCCCCTCGCTGACCTAACACTTACAAAGGGAGCTTAGCTCCCTTAGGTCACTACTGAAGGTTTCTGTAAGTTATGATTCCTTCTTTTGTGATCGACCAGACTAAGTCCTGTTGCTGTTCTCGGGGGAGGATAAATTCTTCCCTTGGGAGTAGCAACGCCTTCCTTGCTTTAGTGCTCTGGAAGCTGGCAAGTATTGCTGGCCCTTTCCCTTAGATCTCCCTTACGCTAAGACAAAGTTCTTGGCTGCGGGTGATCTGTCACTAAAGCAAGGTTGGCAGGACCCTCTTGTCCCTTCCCCCTCTATCTCCGTAATGGCCTAGCCATTACTGTACTGTACCTTGCCGGCCGGCAGAGCTGGCCGGCAGGGGTATTACTGTACTCTACCTCATTCTACTTCTGGACCTAGTATAGGTTGGGATGTGGAATTGACTAAGCCCATTACCGGCCGGCAGAGATGCTGGCCGGCAAGGGTCTTATGTTTTCGAGTGCTGCCCGGACCTCTCTTGGTCCCTCATCCATGCCTGCCGGCAGAGCTGGACGGCATTGATCAAGGAAGCCTGAATTAAGTTTCTCCCCTTCCTTATATGCACTCTTTCGGTTGCCGGGCTTGGGGGGTTGTGTACACTCTTATCCCGGCATCCATTCTATTTTCTTCTAGTGCTGTACCTGTCCCGGCTGCCGGCCTATGAGGCCGGCAGCCGGGCAGGTGTAGTCTTCTGGTTCTTTTGCTGCCGGCTGGCATCGGTCTTGTACCTTTGCCGGCCGGCTTATGTCAGTCCTTATCTGCCGGTCACCAAGAGTGTGGCCGGCAGCTGGGTACTACCTTGTGTAGTTGCTGGCCGGCAGTCATTGCCGGCCAACACTGGCTGTTGCCGGCCGGCAGTTGCTGCCGCCGGCACAGGCATTTGAACCAGAGTGCTGCCGCCCTATATCTGTTAAGTAGTATACTTTAAAGCTAGTTGTGGTGTGTGCCGGCCGACAAAGGCAGGCCGGCACACATCCTCCTATACTGTACTAGTATTTTTCTGTATAGCATATACAGTAAGAAGAAAACTATAGTAAAGGTTTAGGTACAGCACTGTTTCTTCTAACACTATTGTGTTTTCGTGCACAGCCCTTTGCTGTTGCCCTCAGATAGGAAGCAGAGTTCTTCCCTGTCTATTATCCAGGATTTTAAAATCATTGCCTAGGTGTGAGCTCCACCTGTTTCCTCTGGAAACCTTGCATTGGTTACTCTAGTAGAGATAAACCATTTTGATTTTATTATCTGGAAGGCTGCAACAATGGGTTGTGAGGGAAACACAAGTGTGTGTCTTTCCTTTATGAATTGTTATGCTATACTATGCATATCCAGTGATACATAGTTCGCTTGATACTCATGGAAATTTCTTCTCTTTACAGGAGGACTCTTCGAAGTGCGGAAATGTTTTCTGCAATGTCCTCAGCAAGAACCTCTGCGGACATGAGTGTTGTAGGAGACACGCAGCCTGCGCTGTCTCCAAGGATGATCTCCAGTATTGGGACCCTCAGGTATGTACTGTATGCACTAACCTGATTACTGAGGCTTTTGATTCCCCTAGAACGGCGGAATCAAGGGATATAGCTAGGGAAAAGCTTCGTACTTGGGTAAGGGGCTTCAAGAAGAACACCTCTGGCCATTATCTTCCAAGTGAGAAGATGAGGGCGTATCTTTTTCCCCAGGCATCAGCTGAGGCAGTGATTCCCCAGCCTCAAGAGGAGATCCCTCAAGATCAAGTCCAGGTGGACGAGGAAGTCGCAGATGCGATGCAAGACATCCAGTTGTGTGACAGGATGTCTGACCTGGACAAACGTTTGGAAGAAGACCTCCTGGCAGAAGGTCAGGATCAAGTTCAAACCCCGGATGTCGTAGAGGATGAGGTCGACGAGGTGTCGGCTACTCCGGTTCAGATGCCGGAGCCTATCCCCTCAACATCGGCTGCTGTCCCAGTAGAACTGGGACAGGCCCTCTCTTCGATTGTTGGAATGATCCAACAAATGCAGAAGGAGAATCAGGAGAAGGCGGCTGCAATGGAACTGCGTATGCAGTCCCTAGCAAAATCACATGGGCCCCAGAAAAGGCTCAATGTGAAAGACCTTCCCATATGCTCAGATGCTAACCCATGGAGGTATGCTGAGCACATGCCGAGGACGACTGGTAAGATCGTCATCTCGGATAAGCTGGGTTCAGTTCCCCTAGAGGAGGTAGAATTCTGGCCCAGCAAGGCATCATATCCGGACTGCTATGTCCGGCTGAGAAAAGAACCAGCTTCAAGGGAGGAGACAGAGCCGAAGGAAGTCATTATTATGGACCACGCTAAGGCTCAAGCCCTACTTTCATCCTCGATGAAAGAGAGGGGCTTCTCGAATTCGAAGGTAGCTGCATTGAGCAAGAAGCTCCCTTCTTTTGTGTCCTCTCCTGATAGAGCCTTCTCCTTTTTACAAAAAGGGTTTGCGGCTGTCCTAAAGGCAGTCGAGGCCGGCAAGCCTTGCCCCTCCCTGGAGGAGTGTAAACCCTTGTCGCTGGCTCTGCCTATGGACCACAAAGACTGGAAGGATGTCCATCTGACATTCTCAGTGGGAAAGTTGGAGGCTGATATTGCCGGACGGCAATTCGGCGAGGACCTCCCCAAGCTGCCCGAATCTCTTTTACGAAGAGAGTTCGAGACCAAAGAAAGACTGGCTGCCTCAATGTGTCATCAGACCACTCTTGAGACAATGGCAAGTGACCCTAAGGTCCATGAAATGTTCATGGTAGTGGCTAAGTCTCACCTAGCCACAGTGACGAAGGACCTTTATGGCTTCATCAAGGCAAGGAGAGCTTGCAGGGAGGTCGTGTTCACCGGGGCTTCGGTGAGACACGAACCAAGGAAATTAATCTCTTCCAACATTTGGGGAAAAGACCTTTTCCCTACCGATGTGGTCAAAGAGGTTGTTGATAAGGCCGCCGTGGAGAATAGAAACCTTCTCCAGAAGTGGGGCCTGGCTATCAAAAGAAAATCTTCCCCGGATGAGGGTCCTCAACCAAAGAGGAAGAATATGAGGACTAGGCTACCATCTCGGCCAGCCAAGCCTTATAGACAGCAACAGCAACTGCAATTGCCTTTGCCTCCAGTGCCCCAGATGGTGGCACAAACCCCGACTGCCTTTCAGTGGGTACCCCAGGCTGTGCCAGGTCAGTCAACCACATTCGCCCCAACGTTCGAAGGACAGTCTTCTTCCTTTCGTGCGAAACCTAGAGGAGCAGCCAGAGGCTCGTCTAGGGGCCCCTCAAGGGGAAGGGGATTCAGAGGTGGTCGTGGTCAGGGAGGCAAGACCTCAGGACAGCAGTCCAAGTGAAATGATACCGGTAGGAGGGAGACTGATGAAATTTTGGGATCGCTGGACCTTCGATCCCTGGGCCCAAAGCCTACTCAAGAATGGACTTGGTTGGAGCTGGTACAGCACTCCACCCCCATGCCTTCGGTTTTTCCAACACTCCACCCCCGTTTTGGAGGAGTACGTTCAAGAACTGTTGGAGAAAAATGTGATCCGAAAGGTGAAGTCCATCAAATTCCAAGGGAGGCTGTTTTGTGTTCCCAAGAAAGACTCAGAAAAGCTCAGAGTCATTCTGGACTTGTCACCACTCAACAAGTTCATAGTGAATTGCAAATTCAAGATGCTAACACTGCAACACATAAGGATCTTACTGCCCAAGAGGGCATACTCAGTCTCTATAGACTTGTCAGACGCCTATTGGCACATTCCAATCAGCCGTCGACTCTCCCCCTACCTAGGGTTCAGGCTACAACGGAAACTGTACGCCTTCAGAGCCATGCCATTCGGGCTAAACATAGCCCCAAGGATTTTCACGAAGCTTGCGAGCGCAGCTTTCAAACAATTACGCCTAAAGGGAATTCAGGTAGTAGCCTACCTGGACGACTGGCTGGTGTGGGCAGCATCCGAGACCGAATGCTTGCAAGCTTCCAGTCAGGTGATCCAGTTCCTAGAGTACCTAGGCTTCAAGATCAACAAGAAAAAGTATCGACTTTCTCCATCCCAAAAGTTCCAGTGGCTGGGAATCCACTGGGACCTTTTGTCACACAGTTTCTCCATCCCGACGAAGAAAAGGAAGGAGAAAGCGGGCTCTGTCAAGAGACTTCTAGATTCCGAAAGGATATCAAGACGCGAACAGGAGAGGGTACTAGGCTCTCTCCAGTTTGCTTCAGTGACAGAGCCAGTGCTAAGAGCACAGCTAAAGGATGCAACCGGAGTTTGGAGAAGGTATGCATCAAACGCGCGAAGAGACCTGAGAAGACCAGTGCCGCCTCGGCTACGTACTCTTCTCAGACCTTGGTCCCAAGCCAGACATCTAAACAAGTCGGTTCTTCTTCAGCCACCTCCCCCGTCGATGACGATTCACTCAGACGCCTCAAAGGAGAGATGGGAAGGTCACTCTCATCGGAAAAAAGTCCAGGGGACTTGGTCCAAGCTATTCAGGACCTTTCATATAAACTTTCTAGAAGCTATGGCAGTGCTCCTTACCTTAAAGAAAGTCTCCCCGCGTCACTCGATCCACATAAGATTGGTGACGGACAGCGAGGTGGTTGTGAGATGCTTGAATCGACAAGGGTCGAGGTCACCACCTCTCAACCAAGTGATGTTAGCCATTTTCCGATTGGCGGAAAAGAAGAAGTGGTACCTGTCGGCAGTTCACCTTCAAGGAGTCCGCAATGTGACAGCGGACGCTCTATCCAGGTTCACACCGATAGAGTCGGGATGGTCCTTAGACGCAGGATCATTTTCCTTCATTCTGAATCAAGTCCCAGAACTGCAAATAGACCTCTTTGCGACGAAAGACAACAAGAAGTTGCCCCTGTACGTGTCCCCGTACGAGGACCCCTTAGCGGAAGCAGTGGACGCAATGTCCCTCGACTGGAACAGATGGTCCAGGATTTATCTGTTCCCTCCTCATAACCTTCTGTTGAGGGTCCTCAACAAACTGAGATCCTTCAAGGGGGTAGCGGCAATAGTGGCCCACAAGTGGGCGAACAGTATGTGGTTCCCCTTGGCGTTGGAACTACAGATGAAGTTCGTGCCGCTACCACATCCCGTTCTGACCCAGCGAGTCCAGAAGTCGACTGTCTGCGCTTGATTACAGAAAACCCAGACCATGCAGCTCATGATTTTCTCGCCCTAGCGGTGAGAAAGCGTTTCGGGATTTCGAAAGCCAGCATAGACATCCTAGAGGAATACAAGTGCAAATCGACTAGAAGGCAATATGAGTCATCTTGAAGAAAATGGGTGGCCTTTGTAAAGGCAAAGAATCAGCAGGAGATCTCAACAGACTTCTGCTTATCTTTCTTCATCCACCTCCATGGCCAAGGGTTGGCAGCTAACACGATTTCAGTGTGTAAATCTGCTTTGATGAGACCCATTTTATTTGCCTTCCAGATCGACCTAGGTAACGAGATCTTTAATAAAGTTCCGAAAGCCTGCGCTAGGCTCAGACCTTCAGCACCTCCAAAGCCCATCTCATGGTCTTTAGACAAAGTTCTTCATTTCGCCTCCCTGTTGAGCAATGAAGAATGTGCGTTAAAGGATTTGACGCAAAAAGTTATTTTCCTATTTGCACTCGCGTCCGGGGCCAGGGTTAGTGAGATCGTAGCCCTCTCGAGAGAGGCAGGTCGTGTTCAGTTCCTGGATGGGGGGAGCTTAACCTGTTTCCGGATCCTACGTTTCTCGCCAAGAATGAGTTACCCACCAACAGGTGGGGTCCCTGGAGAATCTGCCCTCTGAAAGAAGATGCATCTCTATGTACAGTAGAATGCCTAAAGGTCTATCTTCGTAGAACTTCAGACTTCAAGGGTGGTCAACTATTCAGGGGAGAAACATCAGGCTCAAATTTATCTCTGAATCAACTCAGAGTGAAAATCACATATTTTATTCGCAGAGGGGATCCTGACAGTACACCCGCAGGTCACGATCCGAGGAAAGTTGCCTCATCCCTAAATTTCTTTAATTGTATGGATTTTGAACATCTCCGTTCATACACGGGCTGGAAGTCTTCCAGGGTGTTCTTTCGCCACTATTCGAAGCAAGTAGAGGAACTTAAGAGATCTGTGGTAGCAGTGGGTCGCGGTGTTAACCCTACTGTTTAACTCTGCGAGGAACAGTGGTCTTAATTGGGACGATTAAGTCCAGGGTGAGTGTGTAGGTACATACTGTACTACAAACTAAATGAGGGCACCAAGTGCCCATATAGACTGTTCCTTCTTTCAAAGGTGAACCTAGCATAAGTTCAGACATGTGTGCCAAACGTTTCTAACGCTAATGTGATTGATTTGTAATACAGACTTTTTATGACTTGATACCTTGGTATCTTATTAAAGTGGTGTTTAATGGTTTTTCTTTCAGATAAACAAGTTCTGTTTACTATCATACTTATGCTTAAAGTTTTGGGTTACCCTCTTTTATATAAATATATATATTTGTTGTTAACCTGTCTGTTTATTATCTGTCAATAAACTTGTTCTTGAGAACCTTGCGTCTCTTTCACCTGTGTCAATTTATTGGTATAATTGAGCATTTTAATTCTATGTATCTTATCTGGGATAATTCTGATAGAATTGTTCTGTTATGCAAGCTATGTTGCATTGGTTTATGTAAGTCCCCTAATGGGAGGACTCCGTCCCATAAAGGGACGAGGGCGGTTTTATTAGTTTCTTCCTATGCGGATATAAACCTTTGTCCAATACAAGCATTGTGCGGATTACTGGTCAATATATTGACGCAGTGGTTCTATACAAACTATGCTTTACTTAATATAGGGCGAGACCACTATATTAGCTTGCCTGGTATTCATACATAGATATAGGTACTCTTCGAGACTTTCCAAAGTCTAGTAGGACTCTTCCCTGTAGGGGGCAGGAAGCTCTAACATAGTTTATAGTTAGTTGAAAAGATGTATAACGGTAACATCTTAGGTCTCTAGGTCTAGTCGACCGGGAATAAATACCTCCGGGGAGTACGGCACGTTCTGAGAATCCACAGATACAGTAATGCTCTGGTACACTTCCATCAGGACGACATGGCTTGAGCCCAAAAAACGGATTTTGAGCGAAGCGAAAAATCTATTTTTGGGTGAGATAGCCATGTCGTACTGATGGACCCGCCCTTGCCTTTCTAAGAAAGGGCTGTAGGACCCCTCCCTACATACAGTATCTGTAGCACCTCGTGTACGCTACAAGGAATACAGATGGCGCCAGGATTGGCGCCAGGCACGCATACGAATCGGGGGATAGGGAAGCCTTGGGAGCGGCTCCCCTTTTTCTTTCCCGAATTCGTATCTCGTCAATCTCCCTCCTACGAGACGAAATCTCTGTTCAGGTCGTAGATTGCCATGTGACGTGTCTAGAATACGTCCTCTGATATGTCGCGATATCCCTTTCACGAGGGATACTCACTCCAGGAGTTAGAATTCTGGTACCTTAAGGTAAATTCTCTGGGAATATCGCCGTAGTTGTAATATACCCTAGGAAGCTACCCTATAGGAACTTCCATCAGGACGACATGGCTATCTCACCCAAAAATAGATTTTTCGCTTCGCTCAAAATCCGTATATATATATATATATATATATATATATATATATATATATATATATATATATATATATATATATATATATATATATATATATATATATATATATATATATATATATATATATATATATATATATATATATATATATATATATTTTTATTTATATGCATATATATGTAGATATATTATATATATATATATATATATATATATATATATATATATATATATATATATATATATATATATATATATATATATATATATATATATATATATATATATATACATATAATATATATGCCTAAGGACAAAATGCCTAATTCTTCAACACGGACAAAATGCCTAACAGACATAATGCCTAATGGACCAAATGCCTAACATATTTTCATCTTTACGATATGTAACACATCATACTAATGTTAATGTTTTACTTTGAGAAACAACACAATGCAACATATAGTTTTTTTTCCGACTGGTACACAGTTAAAAGTGACATCACTCAACCATTTGTTCTTACTTTTAAAGACTTCCAAATTCTTTCTAGTTGTTTATATATGGACATTTTTTGATTCATATCCTTCAAATATTAGTTTTTTCCTCCTTTGTTACTAGTGATGATTTCCTTTTTGTACCGAAGGGTTTCTTACAAAAATTTAAATGATTAATAAAGAAATTTGTTTGAGGAAAAGAAGTGTAATTTTTTTCTGCCTTTCAAAGTGCAAAACAAAAAGTAAATTGAACAACAGCTTATTGGGTAGTTATATGGGTTTTAACCATATAATTTCGAATAATTTATTTAAAGATGCTAAATAAAATGAACAACTGCTTGCTAGGTAGTTATATGAGTTTTATCTGTAAGATCTTTACTAATCTCGAATATTTTATTTAAAAATGGTAAATAAGATCATTTTGCCTGGAAGGTATTTTGTCCATTAGGCATTATGTCTGTTAGGTATTTTGTCCGTGTGGAGGAATTAGGCATTTTGTCCTTAGGCATTCTGTCCTTAGGCATTATGTCATTAGGCATTCTGTCCTACTACCGTTTTCTCATCTCTCAGCTTTTCATAAATCTTTGTCTCCAGTCTCTTTAGAATCAGCATACTATATATTTTCATAACAGCCGAGGTCAATGTTATGCCCCTGTAATTATTGCAATCAGGCAGGTCTCCTTTTTTGTTATTCTGACCAACACTCCTAACTTGCATTTATCAGTTATTCCATCGTATCCCTGGAATTTCAATTTCTTTAGTGTTTTGTGGATAGCTTCAACATTGAACAAACTGAACTCATTTATAGGCACATAAAGATCTGCATCAGCGTCAGGTATATCAATCAAACTATTCCCATCATATCTCCTATTCCTGACCTTACTAAAGAGATCCATCCAAGGTAATCTTTTTTCATCTTCTGTTGTTATAAGAGATCCATCTCTCTTTGTCCCATTCAAGATTTTATTAATAATTCTATGAGCAATTCTTACACCATAGCCACTTCCTGAATTCATAGTTTTATCAGCCTCATCTCCTTTACTGTCAAAATATTCTCTCTAGTCATTCCTTGCTTTTCTTTTAACCTCACTATGAATACTCGAATACTCAGCATGCTCTACCTTGTAATTTTCATTACTTCTTGGAAAACGTTCAACAATTATTTTTTTTTTGTCTTTGTATTCTTTTTATATTATCCTAATTATCATTTGATATCCATGGCTGTCTCCTAGTAACTACGTGTTCCAAAAGTTCTCTTACAATTGACTGATATATGTTATTAATAACACACAATTCGTCATTAATTGTCTGTTATTTGTCTCTTAGGAGTTTCTAAAATTACAAGTCGATTCCTACATTCAATATAAAAGGTTTCTCTGTGCTCTTCTTCTAAAAGCTTAGTTGTTTCAATCCTAAGTATTCTATCAACCATTCTTTTAGGTGATTCAAGTCTTAATTTCAGTGTGGTCAATGAGGTGGTGTAGATTACTACGAGCATCGGCTCCACTATAGAAACTAACGAAGTAACCTTTTCATATTATGAGAATGTGATAGAACATGCAAAGAGGTGAGAGATTATGACTATATATATATATATATATATATATATATATATATATATATATATATATATATATATATATATATAAACATGCTTTACACATATTTTGAATGAAAAAAAAGAAAAAAACGAAAATATTACAGGTTCATATCCATAGGACTTTTACTGTATGTTGTTTAGAGCATTTCATTAAGGGTTAATCAGGTTCTTCGACAAATACTCGTTTATTTACAAATTAAAAACAAAGCAGTTGTTTCCAACACTAATTCTGAGAATGTTTGATAGATATCAACCTCGTTACAATTTTTTTCTTATCCAAGATATTTTGTTCATCTTCCGTCCAATGAAAAACCGTCCTCCATTCAATTGCTATGTGTATGTTTGTCTACGTACACTCAGATTCAAAAGTCAGCTGACACTCAGGGGAATCGTTTGTCAGAGGTATCTAGTGTTACCATGACAAAATATATAGAGTTGGCCTTCTTACTACTTTTTAGGAAATGAGCGGAGACTTATCCAACCTCAGTGGACGATGGAAAATATTATAAATCGAGTTACCATGTTTCATAATGTGGTATCATTTGTCTCTCGAGTATTCACTAAAAATACAAAAACACACTCACATATACAGACACATACACACACACGCGTGCGCGCGCACACACACACGAACGTGCGCGCGCACACACACACGAACGTGCGCGCGCACACACACACTTTATATATATATATATATATATATATATATATATATATATATATATATATATATATATATATATATATATATATATATATATATATATATTCTTCTATTATTTTGAGGATTTCAGCCCACACTTTCAGTGAGTCGGTGGCAGGGGGTTAGTGAAGGTGTGAATTACCCCTTCCCCGGGCAGTCTCAGCCCGAAGAATTTGAGGAAATGAGGAAATAATTTGGACTTCAGGGATTGTAGAGGGAGATTAAATAAAAATTCTTTATACGTCTTATTAAGCATTATATCATTGCCTCGATCTAATTTGATAACCGTTTATGTTCTAGGAAATATTGCTAACCTAATTGATTATTAGTTCATTTGCAGTAGCTAGTAGCAGTATTATAAAGTAGCTGTTGTCGTTGAAAGGTTGATTAGTAACGAAAGTTATGTATTAACTTAGCATAGTAAATAATCAATGGTGGATTCAGTAAATACTAATGACGGCATAGCACTTTGAATACAATCAGAGTTTAGTTAACTGATTGGAAAAGGAGTTTTATTGAGAGAAATTAAACCACCATTAAATCTAAAAAAAAAATTGACGAATTTGCTGTATTGAGAAATCATATAAAAAAGTTTCTTGTTTTCAGAACACCATAATATCCCGAGATTTTCTTAATGAGAGAAAGAAATACTAATTTTCCCATATTGGACTCTCCTCTAATTTGCCGAAAAAATACCGCAGGTGACATAAGCACTATTATTATTATTATTATTATTATTATTATTATTATTATTATTATTATTATTATTATTATTATTAGCCAAGCTACAACTAAAAGATTTCCTACAAGAATTCCCTACCTATAAGTTATCATTGATTATATTAAACATTCTCGATAGTGTTAAGATAAATGGCCATCTGCGCCGGTATTCGGCTTAGGGCGTCAATTTTAATTCCCAGTTTCTCAATATCCCTCCAGAAAAGAAATACTCCCCGAGCGGCAGAGTCACCTCCACTTAACCATTCCAACTTGGAACCTTTTGAAATTTGTGTGAAGCCAGGACGAGATATTCCTTAGCTGCATTCAGATATAGGGTATTTTATGGTCTATTTTCCTCAAATTTATTATACAATTGATATCACATTCCTTTATCATTATTCCCGTTAACGAAAATATATTAGTTGATTTAAAAGTAAACGGGCAAATTATCCTACAGAGCACTTTCGTAATGAGCATATTAACTGGAAAACTTGTGGGTATGTGGAGGACTACAGAACATGATGATTTATAGTAAGTAAATAGTATAACCTCTAGCCGGACAAATATTTGTAAAAGGATTCTTACTAATGTGTCCTTCAAACACTCAAGACACAACTACACTCTAATTACAGCTATTCGTGTTCCAAAATCTACCATTATTTATATTTGCATTAAATTACATCAAAATAATCCCGTTATCTCTACTTGGTCATAACTATCGCCAATTTTGCCAAAGGGCATTGGTAATTATCAAGTGTATAAAAACTCTTGTAATGACGGTTGAATTAGCAACACAGCAAAGATTTTACTATATATATATATATATATATATATATATATATATATATATATATATATATATATATATATATATATATATATATATATATATATATATATATATATATATATATATATTTGAAATTTTAGTCTAAATGCCAATGCTAACCGTTCTTGGCCACGAATACAGGCCGAACAGGGAAGGTAAAACATTTGATGAATAAAGGGCAAGTGGCTAGCGAACTTAAGATCGAGCTGGCACATCCCTTTACAGTCCATGAGCCAGACAAGATATCGGTACCACCTCTGGTGGCAAAACTTTTTTGTACCAATTTGTTGATTTGGTCCCTATTAATACATTTAAATGTGATAACTTCTTCAGCGGAGTAGCTTAATATATTTTTTGGCAGCTCAAAGTTTTCGCTATTATTTTTTAATTTTTTTTTTTTTATTTATTTATTATTTTTTTTTTTTTTTTATTTGTTGTAAAAGTGGGGGATATCTGGATGTCGTATATTGACGTGGTCGAAATCCTGCTAGGTTTAGTTCGAGCATCAAGTGAGGGAGATTAGCTGTTGCACCTGGCATCCATTCGAGATATGATCCCCCTGGTTCTTCGCATATGACAAGTTAAATTATGCATGTTATCTCCCATATTATTATGCTCAGATGTCACGACTAGACATAGACCATCCAGATGTTTATGAACATTATATTCAAGGTGTTTTATCAGTTCAGCTTGGGTCCAAAAATCCCCTCAGAAAAGTTACAGTTTATCAAACCATCGAAAAAATGGTGAAAAAGGACACACATACCTTTGGGGGGACCAAAGGATTCAGTCTTAAGCCAGAGGCCGTCAGCATATACTACCTTACGTCAGAATACAGGAGTTCATAACTGAGGCAGCTAAGAAACATGGTAAGTAACTATTCCTCCTCAAAGGTCTGTCACTCAGACTTACAAATGCCTAGAATTAAAAAAGAGGAAGCTGACGTGAAAGCCTGTGTAGAACTAATGGAGAAAAGTTGTATAGATCCAATAAGTCAAGGTCAAAAATATTTGGTCAGCTTGTCTACGGGTGTCTTGGAACCATCTGATATAGAAAGTGACCTTCTCAGAGCTCATAGTGTTGGAGAAGAAGCCTACAAGACATTTAAGGAGGATCGTTTGGAGACTCATCCGCCCTCAACTAAATTCCATGATAAACTGAAGAAGTAGAATCTGAAAAGTTTCTCACATATAAAGAAAAAGCAACACAGTAATAAGACAGCCAATAAGGAAGTGATCCTGAAGGCAGACAAAAACTTGTTTGGCCATATGATAATTGTCGCTGAAAGTAGACAACGGTGCATCAAAGATGTTCTTGAACATCCACTGGGGCCTTTGCACATGGGCTCTGTCAAATACTGATGGAACTTTGCGAAAAACAAACAAAGCCACACTTGCCCGGGAATTGGGAAAGAATACTGCATCAGCTGAAACTATGTTATGGCCATCAGTATGTATAATTGATGGAATGAGCCCGGTTCTGAAAATGAAAGGTGATGGAAAAACCTTCGCACAGCTTGCCGATTCTGTGCTTGCTCAGGTTTTTCAAGAAGGTGCCCAAAGTAAACGAATTGATATCTTGTTTGATGTATATTGGGAAACATCAATAAAAAAATGCAGGAAGGCGTAACAGAGGTTCTGCTTGTGCCACACAGTGGAAGAACATTACACCTATTCATTCCATTCTTCAGTGGAGAAAGTTTCTGTGCATCTCTAAAAATAAAATGTGTATTATAAAGTTTTTTGTAGAGCAATGGAAGCAGCCTGCAAATAGAATTAAGGTGAATGATAAGTATCTATATACAACCTGTGGGGAAAAGTGTTATCTGCTGACCAAAGATAACTTCAGTGAGATTGAATCGCTGAACTCAACACAAGAGGAAGCTGATAAAAGGGTCTTCCTACATGCCAAGCATGCATCTGAAGATGGATATAGATCTGTCATTATCACTGCAGAAGATACTGATGTCCTCATACTAAGTCTTACGTTCAGTAGTGTGATACAATGCCCATTATATCAGAAGTGCGATACAAGTAACTGTAATCTATATATATATATATATATATATATATATATATATATATATATATATATATATATATATATATATATATATATATATATATATATATATATATATATATATATATATATATATATATATATATATATATATATAACAAAAGTTGCAAGTGCTATTGGAGAGTCTGTCAAAGACTCATAGGCTCACATGCTCTCACTTGTTGCGACACGGTTAGTGCATTTGCTGGTCGTGGCAAGCTAAGTAAACTAAAGCAAATGAAAGCGAAAGAAACCTACCAACAAGCCTTCAAGCATCTTGGTGAAGCATGGGATGTATCGTCAGAACTGTTTGAACACCTTGAAGACTTCGTTTGTCGAATATATGCATCTTCCTCCACCACCTGTGATGTCAATGTGCTGCATTATCATATCTTCTGTGCGAAACGTGGAAAAGTGGAGTATAGCCAGCTTCCACCATACAAGGACTGTCTCTACATGCACATTCAGAGGGCTAACTATCAAGCAGCTATTTGGAGGCGTTCACTCAGTAGCAAGCCAGCAGTTCCAAATTCCATAGGTCATGGGTGGACCTCAGACGACGGGATTCTCACCATAGAATAGATGAAAGGATCGCTGGCACCAGATGCTGTGTTGCAAATAATGTCTTGCCAGTGTGTTCGTGAATGTAAACTTCCAGGCCATACATGCCTGACAAATGGACTAAAGTGTACTGATATGTTTAGGCTTCAAACATGCTCCAATCAGAACATCGAAGAAGTAGATGTTGAAGTTGACCTGGATGACTCGGACGATGATTATGATGATGATAAAAATTATTAAAACTGATATTTTTGTCAATATCTGTACAACAAAACCATAAAGTTAACACGAAGAGGAAACTATATTGTTGGTATACAATGGGCATGCGTAAATACCGCCTGCTTGAACAATAACACTATTCCCTATCTGGTTCCTTTAGTGATATTATGTATGCATTCTTTTATACCACATAAAAGGGCACGTAGTATAGTTTTTGGTTTCAATTTTGTCTTCCCTTCGATGTATGCATAGAGTAGGCTGTTTCAGTGTAATATGCTAGTTAATAAGGCAGATGTAAAAATGCAACTAGTAAAATTGCACGGCGAAGTTGGTATGCAGATGGGACCAGAACCGCCATATGTTTCTAATTTGATTTTTAATTTTCAAGAAAACAGCAGTTATTGTTATAAATGTGTCTCTCACATTGACAAGAAAGTCCTTGAAATGTTGTCCGATTATGTCTTAAGCAGGCAAATAGGATGTGATGCATCTGAGGTGTATTGTTTAAATTGTGTGGGACAAGAACTTGCCCCACCCCCTAATTTTTCCTCTTGGGCTGTTTTACCCAAAAAAACAACAAAATATAACACAAAACCAATATAATTAGGTATCTAGAATTCTAGTTTCTTTATAAATACACAAATGCATGTAGCCAATACCTGATATCCAGTCAATAGAAATATATAAACTAGGTATTACCAGCTTGAGGGGAAAAATCCAAGTTTTGGAGTTAACAGGGTGATATACTTAAGGTACCACACAACAATGGTTATCACATGAAAATATTAGCAGTAGGTATGTATCTTTCTAAAAATCACACTAGGATTTGCCACTCTGGCTCATGGACTATTAATATGAATGACTTGGGAAATATTTGACAGTAAAATATCCTTATATATTACAAAATGTTGCTATCTATGAATACCCTACGGCCAATGAAAGTCTTTCCTAATCAATCTAGCATTTTAAAAATGCAGATGAGTTTTTGGAAGCATAATACATTTTTTTCTGAAACATTGTAATATCAAGCTATGTCACTCCATTTATTTCTACACACACATATATATATATATATATATATATATATATATATATATATATATATATATATATATATATATATATATATATATATATATAGCGTGTGTATTTGTGTGTGTGTAATTTGTGTGTGTGTTTTGTGTAGTATTTGTATTGAATAGTCGAGATGTCAAATGAGAGCACATTATGAAATATGGCAACTCGATTTGTAATATTTTCCCGTGTTCGCCGAGGTTGGACAAGACCCCACCCATTTCCTAAGAAGTAGTAAGAAGACAAACTCTTTATTTGTTTTATCATGGTAACACTAAAGACCTCTGACGAGCGATTCTTCCTGAGTGTCGGCGGACTTTTGAATCTAAGTGCACGTTTATTGACGGGGCATAGTCTCGTTTATGTATGATTTTGATCCTTATGAGAAATTCTGTGCGTAATTTTACACACTAAAAATCCTTAAAAAATTTCGGCGAGTAGCAGGGCAAACATTTATAAAGTGCAAGCATTGATAGTAAAATAAAACATTTACGTCAAGATCAATAGAAACACGCAATCTCTCTAAAAAAAACTCAAATACGGCATCTGACGGAAATTTCTTGGAATGTAAATTAAAAAAAGGCAAATAACTTTCACACATAAATGAGTTTGCTGTTAAATATTAGTTTCTCTCAGCACACGAATAACACGCGGGATAATCTTAAATAATTATGTGATACTCTCAACACATTGGTAAGAGAGGACAACGAGGAATAATTAGGAAAATAAATTTTATGGAAAAAAAAGGTAAGATTTGGATGTGAAATTCCGTTAAAAAAGGAATTTTTAACATGGATATGTATGGGGAAACAAGTAGGGCGTTCTAATGTTACTCTGAAAAATGCGTTGAAATCTCGTTAATAAATATATACTAAATATAATATGTTCGACCAGTATATCATGCAATAATGTAAATTATAGTATTTCAGGTAAGGAAATTATATAAGATCGGCATTCCCAATCAAGGACATTGCAAAATTGATTCCATATTCTGAATTTTCTTTTACATCGACACCATAAGGAATTGTTATATTTTGCAACCTTAATCCCTTTAATTGCTGCAAAATATTTGCTTTTACAGTTTTGCGCTTTTGTACCGATTATTACATTCTATATATAGAATATTAAATCCCAATTAATTATAATCATAACCTATTTATCCCTATAAATTCTTATGATGTTATTTTATATTTATAACATACGTATATCCATCCGTCTATACATACTTGTTAAGAGAATAATTATACATGTTACTAATAT
Organism: Palaemon carinicauda; assembly: GCF_036898095.1. Taxonomy (NCBI): domain Eukaryota; kingdom Metazoa; phylum Arthropoda; class Malacostraca; order Decapoda; family Palaemonidae; genus Palaemon; species Palaemon carinicauda. The sequence continues at coordinate 33,893,482 of NC_090733.1, forward strand.
ACACGACCTACCAAAAGTTACGGCTAAATATTTAGACATATGCACACACGCAAACCCCTCTCATCACAGTACTACTCTACCTCTCTCCACTGTACCTGAGGGACGGGGAAAGCTTACCATGCGCTATATATATATATATATATATATATATATATATATATATATATATATATATATATATATATATATATATATATATATATATATATATATATATATATATATATATATATATATATATATATATATATATATATACAGACAACTTGAGAAACTTGCTCTTTATTCAAAAGTTATACATTATCAAATGAAATTCCTTTTTCACAACGATAATTCGACAACTAAAAATAATTGTGTTTAAATTGTAATTATCTATATATTTATGCCGCACAACTGACACTTTCTTAACGACTTGTAGTAAGCTAATATTATAACAGACATGCAAGTAAAATATTCCTCGAATACAGAAATACTTGAACTCTTTTTATAACTTTATATCTCCCGATAAACTCATTTTGTTTTATAACTTCTTATTTTCCGATAAACTCATTCTGATTTATAATATGTGTACTACCCATTTTTTTGGTAATACTATGTCATCGAAGTTGGGAGGGGGTGTTTTACTTGCCCCTGTTTGTCCGTTTGTCTTTTTTTTTTTTTTTTTTTTTTGTAAACTACTTCCTGGCCACAGTTTTGCTCTTATAGTAGTGACACTATAAGGGACTAATTGTTTTTTTAGACGTGGAAGTGGTTCTATTTTGAAAGATTTAGGTCAAAGGTCAAGGTCGAGCAAAGGTTGACCGAATCCCAAAGTTTGCACTTGATTGTCAGACAGACTTCAAATATGCCTTCGATCTAAATTGATTCTCGGAAAGGCCAGCTGGTTTCCAGAAATTAGCTGCCATGGTGGAGATGTGCACTCTCAAAGTGTTTTCCTAGTTTTTTATAGTCATTGAATTTTATTCTTTGGTATAGACTCTTAAACTTACTATTAAATAGTTTGTTGGCTTTGATACATGCTTTCATCATACAAGTCTGCAGAAATTTATTTTTCTTATACCTAGCGAGAACATTATAGCTATAGCATGCGATGTAGAAATGTTTTTGTTGGCCAGGATATCTTTCATAAAGTAATGCATGTTCTTCCTTATGAAGGCAGAAGTTACATGTATAACTTGAGTATTAATAGTATTTTATATCAAGAATAAAGAGTTTATGTCAGACAACCTTTCATATAAAATGTCTTTGTTTACAATATATTTATGGATAGACAGTTTTAACATTTAGATCTGCCTGCTAAGAACAATTTTATTCGAATATTTTTTTTTTAATACCACAGGTACGGAAGTGGGTACAGATGCCTAAAAATACGTAGGGAGCAAGTTTGAGATGGTATGAACCTGTGATGAGACAGGATGAGGATTATATAGTCCGTAGAATGATGGGGATCGAGGTTCCAAGAACGTAAAGGATTACAAGATGAAAGATGAAGTAGAGACTGTATGAGGGAGTGTATGAAAATAAAGAATGTAAATGAAATCGTGGTATATGACAGATCGAGTTGGAGAAGACTCGACAAACAGAGTGATTACATAAAATGTAAAGAAGAAAATATAGTGAGTTCATTTAATATGTTTTGATTTCATTCCTTTTCCCTATATATAGCACTACGATAACCATTCATCTTGAATCTGATATTTAGTATTCTACTGTAGAAATCTCTCTGCCTGGTGATCCGCCGGACTGGAGTTCTATTCCCATTGAAGCTCGATGGTGTATTGTATCATCTGAAACCTTACCGTCCTTGTGAGCTAGGGATTAGGGGTTTTGAAGAAACCTATAGGTCTACTTGTTGAGTCATCAGCAGTCATTGCCTGGCCCTCCTTGTTCCCAACTGGTTTGGAGGGGGGCATGAGCATTGAATGTAGGTAGTAAGATGGCATGGGCACAAAAAACCATTGACATATCACCGCTTTAGACTTATGAGTTCCTTTGACTGGCCAACCAGTACTAAATTGGATCCCATTCGCTGCCAGGGGTTCACTTTCCTTTTGCCTACACATACACCGAATATTCTGACCTATTCTTTACAGATTCTCCACTGTCCTCATATATTTGACAACACTGAGATTACCAAACAATTCTTCATCACCAAAGGGGCTAACTAATACATTGTATTTGTTCAGTGTCTACTCTCATCTCTGTAAAGGTGGATGATGCTCCTTAGCTATGGTAAGTAGCTCTTCTAGGAGAACACTCCAAAATCAAACCATTGATGTCTTGTTATGGTTAGTGCCATATCATTTGTGCCAGGGTGTTCCAGTCTTGGGTTAGGGTACACTCGAGCTCACTATTCTATCTAATTTCTTGTTCTCATATTTTGTTGAAGTTTTTAAAGTTTATAAAGGAAATATATATTTTAATGTTGTTACTGTTCCTAAGATATTTTATTTATCCTTTTTGCTTTCCTTTCTAATTTTCCCTAAGCTTATAGCATCCTGCTTTTCCAACTAGGTTTTTAGCTTCGCGAGTTATGATGATAATAATATAGAAAACTCCAGGTTATATAAAACACACAGAAATAGTAAATTTTTTGCGAAAAGTGAGCCCCTGCAAAACATGACTGTGCATCCTTAGGATTAATTCAAGACTTGTTTCTGGATTCTCTTAACAACTGCCTGAAATTGCACTGCCAATGCTTTGCTTGGAACTCGTAAGATATATCGTCAAGGTTTATGGGCAAGAGAACCCAGGTAACTAGCCAGTAAGTCGCTATAAACAGACGGTCTGAGGGTAATAAGACCCATCTCCGGAAACACAAAGACCCAAGAAGAGGTTTGAGGACTGTACTGCAATGTAGATTGTCCGAGTTCGCTAGTCTTTGTTTCATCATTCTATTATAATAAACTGTTAAAAGACTGCGATATTAGGAAATGAGTTATAGGAGACGGTTGTTTTCAGAAGTCAGCCTGTCAGATTTATTGAAAATGCTTAGTTGTAGTCTCTATAATTTTCATTGTAATGTAAAGGAATAATAACACATCTAATTAATTTATTAGCCTCTTCATAGAGGCAATCTCATTAGTAACTCATCGTTCATATCTCCCCTTTTCTCCTCCATCATTCCCCTACTCCCTTCCTTTCCTTCCTTCCTTCCCTTTCCTAAGATGTTCGATATTCAGTCATGGGCCAAGCTTACAGTGTGTTAATAATAAGCACCTCCAATTTGACGTTAAAAAGCTTTCTATAATCATAAATCAAATTTTACAAACATGGAATATTCTTTAAAGTTTTCTATTTTCTCATCCCTATTATCTCCCGCAAGAGCTTGCGATAAGACGGAAAGCGTTGTAAAAAGTGTTTATGTTCAGAAATCAGTCGGTCAGAATTATACAAAATTGTTAAATAGTGCTTTTAATTGTCCCGTTTTTTATAATTACTTTTCATAGAGACAATCACGTTAGTAACTTATTGGCCGTTTCTCCCTATTACTTCCCTGCCTCCCTGCCTCCCTTTATTTCTTCCCTCCATCCCTACCTTCATCAATTCCCTCCCTTTCTCCCCCTATCTATTCCCTACATCTCTCCCTCTTTGCGTTCACTTTATTTATTCCCTCTTTCATTCTCTCTTCCATCCTTTTCCTCCACCCAATTTGAAGATGATCGATATCCAGACATGGGCTATGCGTGTGTTTAGAACTGATACCAATTTACTTCTTATGATAGCTAATTTACATTTACATCTGAAATAACTTTGGCATGAGTTCCCGAAATCTAATAAAATATTCTTAAGTTGAGGTAGTCAATTATTTACAATACAATTTTTTTTCAGACTTAGGCCGAAAAACAATTTCACAGCAGCAACAATATTTATTTTCTAAGATTTTGATGATTTCATGTGACCTAAATTCTGCACGTGAAACTTTCCTCGGCCACGACAGAATATTTTATACCAATCTTGGAAGAGAATTTCACTCAATATAAAGTGCTTCCAAAAAAGTGGAAAGATATCCGGGTAAATCTGTAGGAAAGCTTTGCCATGTACTACAATGGTGACCTTTCTAACCACAAGGAAGTTGAAAAAGGGTAAATTCTTGAGATTTCCCAAGGAAGGTATCTCGTTCAAAAGAAATACATCTGATGCCATCAGTGACTAAAGTCTTTACTATGGTGTGATTGAGACAATGTTAGGTTAATACATACGTAAATTTAGTGGAAAAAAATCTTCTATTATATCTGATTAAACGGTAAAATACATTTTATTAATGTAAATTTCTGGTAATATAAAGAGCAATTGCTCTTCTAGCAAAAGGACCTCTTCAGCATATGAAAGGCAAATATTTTTCTTTCATGCAAAATGAAAATCAATGCTTCCTTCTTCCACTCTCTCCCTAATGGCGAGGGATCTATCCTTAGCATAAGTTATTGACAGGGGAATGGAAAAGGTGATTCTTGAAGAACTTATTCGTGGAAAGTTTCGAAAATTGAAAGATATATTTACTGAATCCACGGATCTGCTGTCGTGACACTTTCCTCCTCTTTTTCAACACGTGGAATGTAATTCTATATGGGAGAATTTCTTTCCGGCGATTTCAGGATTATGATGTTATATATTATGCAGATGAATCCTGCTTGAACAGGTATTTGTTAAAAATTCCTGTCCCAAAAGTTTTAGACGAATATTTTTTTCCTTCCGGAAGTTATTGAATATTGTACCACATCTGATATCTTGAGATATTCTGAGGATTTTTTCTTCACATTTTCATTTTCCATACAAGGCTAAGTAACTTTAAAGAAGTGATAACAGATCAATTTACATCTATTAGGCATTCAGTTTGATTTTTTAGAAAGATTATGAAAATGAATGTAAAGAGAGTTCTATGTGAGAAAGTGATTGTACCAACTGTGATGTATGGATCGGAGTTGTGGGGAATGAAAGTGATGGAGAGACAGAAATTGAATGTGTTTGAGATGAAGTGTCTGAGGAGTATGGCTGGTGTATCTCGAGTAGATAGGGTCAGGAACGAGGTGGTGAGGGTGAGAACGGGTGTAAGAAATGAGTTAGCGGCTAGAGTGGATATGAATGTGTTGAGGTGGTTTGGCCATGTTGAGAGAAAGGAGAATGGCTGTCTGCTAAAGAAGGTGATGAATGTAAGAGTTGATGGGAGAAGTACAAGAGGAAGGCCAAGGTTTGGGTGGATGGATGGTGTGAAGAAAGCTCTGGGTGATAGGAGGATAGATGTGAGAGAGGCTAGAGAGCGTGCTAGAAATAGGAATGAATGGCGAGCGATTGTGACGCAGTTCCGGTAGGCCCTGCTGCTTCCTCCGGTGCCTTAGATGACCGCGGAGGTAGCAGCAGTAGGGGACTCAGCAGTATGAAGCTTCATTTGTGGTGGAAATGTGGGAGGTTGAACTCGGCTGAGTCCCTGGTTAGGCTGGAGGAACATAGAGAGTAGAGGTCCCCTTTTTTGTTTCATTTGTTGATGTCGGCTACCCCCCAAAATTGGGGGAAGTGCCTTTGGTATATGTATGTATGAAAATGATTCTGTTTCTACGAATAATAAATCAAGGATGCACCTCGTTAGTGATAATGGTTCTTATATATTATGAGAAATAAGAAATAAAATCTTTAGAATAACGTACTTTTGGTGAATAGAGTTCTCAGTTTTATTTCGGTGGTTCTACGCTTAGGGGTCCGAACTGCCATGCAATAATGCAGGGAATTTTATTAAAACAAGATTTAATGATTTATAATATATACTAAAGTAGAGGGGTTTATCCTCTTGATCTGCACGAGTTAATTTGGACCCAAACATCTAGTCGTCCCCACTCACTAACATCATTCAGAGATTTGTCACTACTATATGTAATCGCAGGTGGTGTTTTCAACTCTTCAGTAGATTTGTCAGTATCCCATTATAACAGAAAACTTTCTCCAATATTTCCACCTCTAGGAAATCTATTTATCTATAAAAATCATCATAATTAAACGACATTATATGGAGGAGACACTATATATGTAGGAAATAGTTATCAAGTGTACACATATTCAGGTCTTCTCTCTCTCTCTCTCTCTCTCTCTCTCTCTCTCTCTCTCTCTCTCTCTCTCTCTCTCTCTCTCTCTCTCTCTCTCTCTCTCTAATGATAACTCGTAGATAATCAGAAAAAAATTATCTAGAAAGTTTTGAATATTCAATCTTTAGTGAGATGAAAGGTTAACGAAAGATGAAACTCTTTTTAAACTGACCCTTTCTTGATGTATAGAAATTAATTTATCAATAAAAACTAGGTAAGGCAGATGATAATAACAGAAGTTGAAAAAACAAGAATGTTACCTTTCTTCTTTTTGTAGCTTCTGTTATTACCATCTGCCTTACCTAGTTTTAATTGATAAACCAATTTCTATACATCAAAAAAGGGGCAGTTTAAAAAAAGTGTCATCTTCCGTCAACCTATCTCACTAAAGATTGATTCCTTAATGCTAAGTAGACTTGAATTGTTGTATCTAATCACTGTAACATTCACCACGGTAAGGCAATATAGTCATTCTAGAGCGAAGCTATGAAAATAATGGTCACCTGATGACTATTGCAAGTAAACTCTTTATCAAGGGTAGAGTCCAAAGAATTTTTTTTATCTTACTGCACATTACGGACCTTCATCCCATCTCTATAAATTTGTGTTTTTATTTAGTGTGAGTAGTGACTGATGAAATAAATTTTCATTAAAAATTAAGTATTTTGGCAAGTATTTCATATTTAGCATATATGAAATTCCAAAGAAATTTAATGGTTGCAGAAAAAAAGGAATCATTCAATATTCTTAAACTAATCTTGATCCTAATAAAATAAGGTAAATTTAAGGTATATTAATGTAAAACGTACAATAAAATTTATATAACAATATAAGTTAATCAGACGTATAGCTCAAACAATTGGAACACTTTACCTTCCTTATCGTTGCTTGAGTGTCCGAAGCAGATTTAAAAAAAAAAAATAGAATAATATATGATTATTTGTAACACCAGTAATCCAATTAACATAACTTCACAAACGTAAACTGGACTACAAGTGATATGAAACCGAAATAATAGAATGGTAGATAAAGCTTTTGCTTCCAAAACGCAAAGATATATTCACATTCTTTTGTGGAGATACGTGGTTATGGTAATTTTTAAATGTTCTATTTAAGACTTTTTGACAATTCGTTAAAGTAATGGAAATAATAATTCAATTACAGTATTGGATATCAAGGTAACGTTTAACTGATATGAAACCTTCATAGCTATTGTCATTAATGCAATGGCTCGGAACAGTGATTAATTTACCAGGATAATTGTAACTTAACGGCTCAAGATATGATTTTTTTATTTTTTTTCTATTTTTTTTTATCTATTGATTTTTGCTTTATAAATATTCTGCATCACCTTCCTAAGGATTATAAGGTTGAATATGATTATCCTTACATAAAGAAATATGCACTTTAAAAATTGCCAATCACTATTCATTTCAATAACTTTATTTTCGATATATAATTAGACTGATGCATACGTACATCCATACATGTATACCTGCATAATAATATCTGTTTGACAA
>NC_090733.1:33908575-33916075 GCF_036898095.1 Palaemon carinicauda
CATATATTGTTAGTATATGATGTCCTGCATTTAGTAAGGGTGGATGACACTTGAGATTTTTTTGAAAAGGGCCAAAATTAATCCTTTTTAGCGAATACGCAATTTGAAAAAAACAACGAAAACACTGAAGACTTGTTTATGAAAAACTCTGTAATTCGATCATCTTGTATGCTATACATGATTATGATACCTCATTTTGAAGCTTAGGATAACACCTTTACAAAATGAAAAAAAAAAATATGAAAGATTATGTAAATTAAGGGTCCTAATTAGGTCAAAGGCCAAGTGATCACGTGATTACCAATTTTGGGGATATTCAATATTTTTGACCTCAAATATCATACTTTTCCTGCATATGTTTTTATAAGGATGGTTTTAATCTTAAGAAGACACCCTTAGGCAGTTTTTTTTTTTAAAGTAAAAGGGTCTTTTAACTCCTTTCTACCTAATATTTATGAGGGATCGAATTTCCACCCTTTTTGGAAAAATCTCTAAAATCGTTGAAAATCATGTTTTGAATACTTGTTGTGATATTAATTGCTATTGTTCTATTATAATAATTGTGTTTAGAATAGTACAGTGTATAAGGGGTGTTTTCAGTTGAAAAGGGTCAAAGGTCATGTTCATCACGGATTACATAATTATCCAATATGATTACATAATGATCCAATATGATCAAGTTGCTTTAAAAGTCAAAATTGCTTTTCCACTAAGTTACTTGTATGCACACATAGGCAGTCATTTAAGTTCAACTACTTAACTTCTAACATATTCACCGACTAGCTAGTTTGTATCATCATCCTCTGCGTTTGTATTATTGTTACATAAGCCCTCACAAGCACAAGCACTTGTGCAATTCTTCTTCCCCGCTTTCACACAACCACATCGCTTGCCACAGCCAGTTGTGCATGAACAGGTCACTAACTCAGTGCAAGCTTTCGGAATAGGTGCTAATGTCATTAGTTCTGGCTTTATCATTCCATCTTCAAATATCCAACCACTGTCTGTCGCATTAGGTAGCATGGGAGATTGAGTCAAGGCTTTCTTCCAGACAAGGGCTTGGTAGTTAGTGCGCCATACATGTTTGTTAAGCGCATCTTTAGTTGGTGGAAGGGCGTCAAAGGTTTTCTTTCCCTGGACAAAGGTCTTTACTCTTGCTTCATTAATGAGATCGCAATCTTTTTCATAGAACCTGCAAGTAAATCTTTCGGCACCTGATATTGCTTCTGGAGTCAGCTCCACAGACCCTAGCTGTTCCAAACTTTCAGGTTCCTGAATGAATACTTTCCACGCTGTTTTCTTTCCCTTTCCTGCAAATTGACTGACACTATTGCATCCTGTGATTGCATGAAAAGCTATAACGTTCTTTACAATCTCCTCGGGGAATTTTATCTCATGTACTGGAAAGTATGGCCGTTTACCCGTTTTACCTGTGTACATCCATATTTGTGCTGGTAGCCTGTCTCTGAAACCAAGTGCCAACACTAGCACATCTGTGTCTCTGCATTCCAATACCACTCTTGCATACCCATTGATACATGTATCTTCAGCGTGAAGTATGAGACGAGTATCGGCCTCTTCTTGTGTTGATTTGAGGTGATCAATAGTCCGACTTGAGGATGACCAAACCCCTGAGACATCTTCAAAACAAGCTCGTACTCAGATGACAGCTCTCTTTCAGCTTTCTCAACAAGGGATCTGGATAGAAAAGCAGCTAGATCAGCTTTATTTGCAGCCAAACTCATAAAGGATTTCCAGTTGGGTGGAACTCTTACAGCTTTTGAACTGATGACACGTCTAATTGGTCTTGCTTTTCCAGCTTGTTTCTTGTGTGTACCTGATTTTATTGAATTGTCAATGTACCGATCAAACAAGACATCAATCCTTGAGTATGTTCTCCCAAAGCGGTTCAAGATGTTTGTGCAGAACACTTCACCTAGGTCACCAAAGGTTTTGACATTTTCTGGCTTTCCAATAGCTTAAATTAGTGCTTGACCATCGATAAGCAGGCATGTTTTGGCTTCACTCAAGGGAAGTGTAACTGGGATGTCTATATCCTTTGCCAGCAAGTCCTGTAGCTGAGCTTTATCTGTTGTATGAAGTTGACGATTTGTTCCAGCAAATGCCCTTGCGACTGGGGATAGTTCATGCTGTAAGATACTGACTAAGTCTACCTCTCTCCCACTTTGTGAAGCAACGAACAATCTGTGAATAAGATCACGGTCGGCTTTGACTTCCTTCTGTTTCCCACCTACTAAAGGAGCTTGAGTTTTGTACATGGAGCTGACGGCTGCAGTTTTTGTGCAGGCTATTTTTCCATAGAAGTCCTTTGACTTTTCAAGAAGTCTGGTGGCTACAAAGGATTCCAGAAGTGACATTCCGATTATTGGGGCTTTCATTATATTCCTTGTAATTTCTTCTCTAACAACGTCTTTTGTTGTCAGGCAAACTAGGTCCTCGTGATGTTCTTCACTGAAGCTAAATACACCAAATCTTTTGAATTCTTCCATTATCTTCTGAACATCATCTTCGTCTCTTTTAAGGCGAGTAGGGCCATACTCTAGGTGACACCATTCATTATCGATATCATCATCTACATGGAGGTTAAACATTTTGAAGGTCGCCTCTGCCAATCTTGCCTTTTCATTGCACACCAGACACCATTTATCTCTTGCAGCATTCCGCTTTGTTATCCCAATGATTCCGCCGCTGACCTTTGACACCTTATTTACATGCTCGAGGGCCTGATCAATTGATACCTGCGAGAATTTCTTGTTTGTCCTTTTCACTGAAAATTTCCCTCTAACAAACTGATCATGAACATAAGGAGCAGAACTTGGTAGTTGTCTCATATCGGCCAAATACACTGGTCCTCATCTTGTGTAATTTGTATGGTTGTACAAAGCGAACCAAGGAAGCATCAACGCAAATGAAGCTAGATGGAGTTCCCATATACCTTCTCTTTCAGCTCGGATGAAGTTCAAGAGGATAGAGACCATCTCCATATAGTTTATCCAGTACTGAAATGTTGGTTCATCAGCATGATGTCCTTGGAATTCCTTTAGAAGTGTTATGACGTCCATGTTCAATGAAACTAGTCTTTCATATGTCTTCTCAGAGTTGTCTGTGTTACGCTCGCTGAATGCATAAGCAATCTCATTCGCACATACCTTGATCTCTTCACTGATCATTTTACCATTTTCATCTGCCCATGTGTTGACGTGGTCCCACAAAATTCGCCAAAGAGCTTCTACCGTCAATTTGTGAGCAAGAACAGCCTTATTGTAAGCTTTACCATCCATCATTTGGTTGGCTGTGTTTTCACCGAAAACACCACTTTCAACCCAGACATCCTTCAAGCCGGAATCCTCAAGGTGCTGCCCAATAACCTTCATGAAGTTCATTGTGATGTGAAAACCTTCCAATCGAACTATCGTATCTTCATGTTCATCCTTTTTCTGCCATACAATCTCTTTAGCTTTACAATAGAGGGCATGTTCAAATGATAGTACTGTATACTTTTGTCACTAGTTTCTAATTGCCACATGATTTAGACATGCATCACTTACATAAAGCGACCCCTACTATGCACTGTGGTTTACTATATTATGAGATCAAACTTGTCTTGCTTAATCAGTGATCGTTGAGACGGGAAAAGATGAATTTGTCACAATTGAGAGAGTGAAAGTCATCCACCATCTTAAAACAAAAGACTTCCGAATGCTGCCGTCTATGTGCAAACAAGACTACTAAACATTGAGCAACATGTGGTCCATAGTATTAGGCCACCAAGATTAGGCCTGACAAGATTAGGGTTAGAGTTAGGGTTGGGGTTAGAGTTAGAGTTAGGGTTAGGGGAGAATTTCACTACATGTGGTGTATACAGTGAAATTATGTAATCCATGATGAACATGACCTTTGACCCCTTTTTTAACTGCATATACCCTTTATTCTACATCTCTAAGACTTTATTTTTAACACAAAGCTTCTTATATAGGCCTATATAATAACAGCAATTATTATCACAACAAAGTAGTCAGAACACGATTTTCAACGATTTTAGTGATTTCCCAAAAAAGGGTCGAAATTCAATCCCTCATAAAATTTTAGTAAAAAGGAATTGGAAGACCCTTTTACTTTTAAAAACTGCCTAAGGATGTCCTCTTAAGATTAAAACCATCTTTATAGAAATATATGCGGGTAAAGTATGATATGTGAGGTCAAGAATATTGAATACCCCCAAAATAGGTAATCACGTGATCACGTGACCTTTGACCTTATCAGGACCCTTAATTTCCAAATCCTTCATATTTGTTTATTTCATTGTAAAGGTGTTATCATAAGCTACAAAATGAGGTATCATAATCATGTATAGCATACAAGATGGTTAAGTTACAGAGTGTTTCCTAAACGAGGCTTCAGCTTTTTCGTCGTTTTTTCAAATCGCGTATTCGCTAAAAAGGGTTAATTTTGGCCCTTTTTGGAAAAATCTCAATTGTCATCCACCCTTACTGAATGCAGAACATCATATTCTAACAAAATATGGTGGATGCCGGCTTGTAACAGAAAATTATTTTGAAAAAGCAATTTTCAGGTTTCGCCCCTCTACTAATTCTATATATTGTCGTACCATGTGCTGTGAAATGAAAAATTGGTCAGTACTCCATCTAATTTTTCGAAATACTGCTTGTTCATCTCCGCTTTTCATCACTCTTTCTCTCTAGTCTCTAGTCTATATATATTTCATGACAACAACGTAAGTGTGATGCCTCTGTAATTATCACTATCAGTCATATCATTTTTCTTTCTTTGCCATCTACCCCAACACTCCTAGCTCTCATCCATCAGGTTTTGCATCTTCACGCAACATTTGACAATAACATCTTGTAAATTTTGGGAGTCACTTCACGTTCGGCCAATATCATCTCAGCAGTTATTCCACGGTAACCAGGGGCTTTCCCCTTTTTTTTTCTTTTTTTTTTTTCAACGAAGGCTTTGACTTTAACCATGCTGAGTACATTCATTGGCATATAAAGGTCTTCCTCAGCTTCGGGTATATCAATCAAATGATTCCTTTCGTATATATTATTCATGACCTCACTAAATTGTACTATTCAAAGTTGCCTTCCTTCATATTTTATTATAACAGATACTCCTATCCTTTTTATGGGTAAAAGAGTGTTCTTCTTCGTCCCAGTAGAAATTTAATTAATAATTGTGTGAGAAAATCTCACTTTATAGCTACTCCCTTGATTTATAGCGTTACCAATCTCATCTGTTTCCCCGTCTAAATATTCTCTCCAGTTATTCCTGGCATTTCTTTTAACTTCACCATCAATACTGGAACACTTAGTATATTCTACCTACTACTACTACTACTACTACTACTACTACTACTACTAAACAAACACACACACACACACACACACACACACACACATATATATATATATATATATATATATATATATATATATATATATATATATATATATATATATATATATATATATATATATATATATATATATATATATATATATATATATATATATATATATAAATATATATGTGTGTGTGTATATATATATATATATATATATATATATATATATATATATATATATATATATATATATATATATATATATGTGAGTGTGTGTATGTGCGTCTGTTTGCGTGTATTACACCCCGTATATGAAACCGCCCATTTCATGTTATGAGAAATCCATTTGTCCACTTCATGATATAGGTAAATTTCTGGTCCACTTCATGAAATGGGCAAATAAACTCTTGCTAAATACATGAATTTAGCAACCGTAATGAAAGGAATATCACATTTAATTCAGATATAATTACTCCCAAAAACTTGAATAAATAAACACTGAATATATTTTTCAATCTTTTTCTCTATAAGAAAGAAACATAGAAACAAAGGAGTAAAATTTTGCTTCATAATTGAAAATTAGAAAGACAAAATTACAAAAAAATATTCATCAACACTGTAACAGCAACTGTCGCTGTTGTAAGCACTGGTGCAGCGTAGTAAAGCTTTTACACAGGAGCACCTTTTGGTTAGGCAGTTGGTCCGTCAGTGACATCTTTGGTAGCCCTAGCCACAATACACTATTCCCGTTAGAACTAGATCGCGAATGCTTACTCGTTAAGGTGTGATATTTTCTACCACAGGTCCTTTGCGGTGAATAAGTTCAAAGTGATTCCTGGCAAGTTTGAATTTTACAACTCTTTTTTTATGACAATCACATCTTTTGTCTTCAGCTACTAATACAGCACCTATTAAGTTTGGACGATCTCCTTTACTTAGGTCAAATTCAGAAACAGGCACTGACACATTGTCCCCAACACCAACTGCTCTCAGTGATCTGGTGCTTTGTGCTAACATTCTTGTTGTTTGTTGAAACCAAAGCTTTGCTTTCTTTCTCGCACATATTGCTGGGTGCACCTAAGTGTCTGCAACTGGATAGGATTTACTGAATCTAGGTAATTCTCAGCTGGGCTTTGGGTGACTTGATATCATCAGGTAGGTTTTGGGCAACTGAGTCATTATCAGCTGGTCTTTGGGTAGCCGAGACATCTTTAGCTGGGGATTGGGTAACAGTTAACATCAGCTGGGCTTTGGGTAGCTGAGTCATCTTCAGCAAGGCTTTGGGTGACAGTTATCGTCAGCTGGGCTTTGGGTGGCTGAGTCGTCATCAGCTGGGCTTTTGGCAACTGAGTTTAATCAGTAGGGCTTTTGGTGCTGGTTCTGTACCGTTCAAGACAGGATTTATTACTACTAATAAAAGCCTTTCAAAGTTTCCTTTTTCAATTGCAATTGAAATTATGTTGATAAATTCTTCTGGCAAATGGGACTTGAAACCACATTTTCGCTTGTTGCCGGTAAGTACTTGGTAAGGAGCCATATTGATTGCTCCATGATAAAACAGACTTCATAATTCCACCTAGCACAATTATTGTCTCTTATCCGTGCTATGGATATGGTTTCATATCCTCCATTACTTCTTATAACTGAAACTAGGCTTTAATAATGTCCTGGGCATCTATTTCCTGAAATAACTCCAGGCCACAGTTACCAAATTTCGTTGATATTGACAGCTGTAAATTCCCAACCATTGTCGAACTGAAGGACATGAGGTTGCGCTAATGTCCAGGAAGATGAAAGGAAGTTCACGGGCAGACTCATATGCTCCCTTTGATATATTGGGATAAATAACATGAAACTTGGCTATGTAATCCATATACTCGAATTCAGAATAAAGCGACAATTTAAAAAAAAAAAAAAAACCTTCATGATGGAGGATACATTGAGAAACGATTAATTTTGGATGGGTGCCAGATAATTCGCTAATCATCTTGTTGTCTTCTCAACATGTTGAAATGCTATTTTTATAGAATTACTATACCTATTTTTGGTAGCAATATATTTTCCATTGACTTTTTAACTTTTTTTTTTTATATTAAGAAAGACAATACAAAAAG